>NC_068986.1:66512651-66515654 GCF_001194135.2 Octopus bimaculoides | reverse complement strand
CTCTCTCTCTCTCTCTCTCTCTCTCTCTCTCTCTCTCTCTCTCTCTCTCTCATCGTTCTTTTTTCATCCATCTTCTCACATGTGTCTTATATATGCATTCAGTTTTATAACCTATGATAAATATCTTGCATTTTAAGTAACATATCAGAGTTAATGATGCTGAAAATGTGAAATAAATAGAAATATAATGTAGATTTGTGTCATTAAGCACCCCTAAATATATGCTCTTTGCAAAACATATGGCTAAACATTAAACTGTAATGGAAATGTAACTTGGCAATGAATTTAGCTATTTCATGCTGTCAGTCAGAGTATACGTTTATATAGTTTATTTCTCACTAGCATCTCTGCTGGTGTTACAAACTTCTTCATTATCTGAAGATTTTACTGATCTTTGTTGTGGACTATTGTTTGAAGAAAGTGGACACACCTCGGGCAAGTGTCTTTTATTATAGCTTCAGGCCAACCAAAGCCTTCTGAGTGGATTTGGTAAAAGGAAATTGAAAGAAGCCCATCGTGTGTGATGATGTATATGTCCCCATAACTTCATGGTTCAGCAAAAAAGATCTATAGGATAAGCTGTTACACAAGAATGTTAAGAATGACTGAATTTTATATGGAGAATTCATTTAATCAACAAGCAGCTTTATCAAAATCTACTCAAAGTGACTGACAAGATTCAGGAGAAAAGAATGAGAATTGCTTGTCGTTACACCCAGAAGAACCTTTGTCAACTGCTCTTATGACAATGAGTTGAAGGAAGAATTAACAGGGGAAGAAAATATCTAACTTATGTGGACAACTTGCTTCAGGACAGTGAAATGGCAAATGTTGATGAATTAAGAACATGCATGAGTGAACTGTGATGGATGGCATGCTTGTGTGAAATTATTGAAGCATCTAGAAGGATAGCCAAACTAAAATAAAACTTGTGCTGTAACAGCCATCAGAACGTGGGAGACATTTATGCTTCATATTTTATTGCTTTGAATGTGATATATCTGAGATTTTACAACAGATTCTGCAAGTGACTAAATGTAGAGGTCCATCTGGATTTTGTGGTCTTATTTAAACTTGTAAAATAAAATATTTTCTTGTGTATTTCAGTGACAGCAAGAATAAACTTCGTCTGACCAATGAACAGCTTCTAATTGTTAACTACAATGTCAAGCCTGGAGAAATCATTAATATAATTGCATTTGCTGGTAATTGTTTTTGTCTTATATTCCTACACCCACTTTATAGTCATGTCTCTTGTGTTATAAGAGTATTTATTCAGTCTTACATTGTATAAATACCTTTGTTGAGTGTCTGCCAGAATGATGAATATTTTATTTCATTCACACACTCACACACACATAATGTGTGTGTATGCGTGTGTATGTGTTTGTAATATTATAGGTAAAGGTATTGAACAAACTGTTGGATCAGATGATGAAAGTTATGATGAAGGTCACAGCCCAACTAATTACGAAGAGATTTAGTATAGAAGAGATGCAGTTTGGTTTTGTGCTAAGGAGAAACACAAGTGATGCTGTATCCCTGGTAAGGCAGCTGTAGGAGAGGTATTTAGTCCTCTGTACTTGGTTTCTATTGATATGGAGAAAGCCTTCAACAGAGTCCCCTGCTCCCTTATTTGGTAGTCATTGTGGAAACTAGGGATAGATGAGTGTTTGGTGAGATCTGTACAAGCCATGTACAGGGATGCTGTCAGTAAGGTGAAGGTTGGCAACAAGTATAGTAATGAATTCAGTGTACAAGTAGGTGATCGCCAAGGATTAGTCCTCAGCTCCCTCTTTTTAATCATAGTCCTCCAGGCAATAACAGAAGAATTTAAGACAGGTTTCTCCTGGGAGCTCCTCTATGCTGATGACTTTATTCTTGTAACTGAATCACTACCAGAACTGGACAAAAAATTTCAGGTGTGGAAGTAAGGTCTGGAATCAAAGGACTTTAAAGTTAATTTAGCAAAAATCAAAGTCTTAGTAAGTAGGAAAGCAGACAAATCATAAATCCCTTCAAGGAGATGTCCCTGCTTGATATGTAAAAAACACAGGCAGAAACTACATTAGGTGTACCCAGTGCAAGTTATGGACTCATAAGAAGTGAAGCTATATCAGAGGAAGATTAACGGGGAAAATAGTCTTTGTGTGTAGAAGATGTACAGGCACAATAAATACTAGAAATGTACAGAAAATAGACTCCATCAAATGCCAGGTGAGATACTTAGAAGTAGTTGATCGGTTTCGTTATCTGGGTGACCAAGTCAGCAGTGGAGCCAGATGCTCCCAGAACATAGCTGCTAGAATACAAATAGGCTGGGCTGATGATGATATATATAAGCACAAATAGAGGTTACAAACATCATTCAGGGATAGCAAAATCCTAGGAAAGTACTGGTTGGTTACCTATACAAAAGAATATTGAACAATACAGTTAATACTCAACTGCAAGGTAACTATATAAACCGTGATTTATATATGTTTATTTATAATAAGATGAGAGGATAGAGAGGTAATTATCAAACTATTATTTATTAATTAAAAAAATTGACAAACATCCCTTACAGCTGTTTCAATTCCAGATCTTCAGAAAATTAATTAATTAAATTAAAAATTATTTGAAAGTCGAATCTCTTCAGAGGTAGTTTAAGATATACAAAATAGGTGTTCAATTCCTGCATGTTTAGTAAACAGTTGCAAACCATTAACTTGCAAATAATTTTTAATTTAATTTAATTTTCTGAAGGTCTGCAATTGAAACAGCTGTAAGGAATGTTTGTCAATTTTTTAATAAATGATAATTTATTAATTACCTCTCTATTTTTTCATCTTATTACATATATATATATATATATATTCGACGACTGGCACCCATGCCAACACCGTCTCCTTCATTGGACACAAAACTCGGCTTGTGAAGACCTGTTGGGGCAAGCAAAAGCGAAATTGTGATGGCACCTATGCCCAGTGTCGCCTTCCTGGCACGTGTAAAGACATTTGA
>NC_068986.1:66510272-66512306 GCF_001194135.2 Octopus bimaculoides | reverse complement strand
GGTGGCATGTAAAAGCACTCACTACACTCTTGGAGTGGTTGGCGTTAGGAAGGGCATCCAGCTGTAGAAACTCTGCCAAATCAGATTGGAGCCTGGTGTAGCCATCCAGTTCACCAGTCCTCAGTCAAATCGTCCAATCCATGCTAGCATGGAAAGCGGATGTTAAACAATGATGATGATGCTATTTGTATCCAGTATTTGTTTATCTCGGTATGTATATATATATATATATATATATATATATATATATATATGTGTGTGTGTGTGTGTGTGTCCAATTGGAAGACTTGAAATGCTATGTAATAAAAGCAGTATTAATTGTAAGTTAAAATTTATTGCAAGCATTTCATTCTCAGCCAACATCATCCTCAACACCCAATTCTTGGACGCTTGTATGTGGCTCTTTTGATCTCTCTGGAAATTCTGTTATGTCAATGAAGGTCTTTTACCTTTTCTAATATCACAAGTACTGTGGACAGTCTCACTTGACCCTCTCACTGTGCAATGTAACCAGTTCTGGGTGAGAGAAAGAAGAAACATCCCCAGTACTTGACTGCTATTTTATTTATTGGTCATGAAAGGCTGAAAGACAAAATTAATCTCAGTCCAGAGAGCCAGAGCAAGTGCTACAAGGTATTCTGATACATCTGATACCCTCATAACTCTACCAATTAATTACTTTTATATCTGAGAAGGACTCTTAATTCAACTACATTGGATCAGTTGTATAGTTAAAAAGCTCATCTTGCAACCACATGGTTTCAGGTTCAATTATTACCATGTTAACAGTTTATGAAAGAGTCTGTGTATGTGTGTTAGAAATAACAACCAAATTATATCTACCACCTTTGAAAAAATAGAATATATAGACTAATAAAGTCTTTGATACAGTATGTCCAAAAATAGGTTGGGCTGGTCATGGCTGAAATGCTTCTTATAATATACCCACTTGATCAGAGCCAAACTGGTTTGAAACAACAAAACAATAAGTGGTAACTCTTTTGATAAACACTTCTTGTTTTAATGTGATCTAAATCAAAACCATTCATCAAAATTCCATGTTCCACATGTCAGCTTAACCCTTTGGCATTTAAACCAGCTATATCTGGCCAAAAGTTTTCTACCTGTTTAATGTTGAAACTGGCCAGATCTGGCCTTTCATACCTAGCCAACAATGTCATTAAAAAACATAAACAATCGTATCATTGAAGTCTCAAGGTTACAAGATAATGCATGATTAATTCAAATCAATGTGAATAACTCAGCATTATATTTAACAGACTAATCTGAATGCTAAATGGTTAATAAAGTCAAAGACATTAAATTCTTCATTGTTTTTAAAATTATTTGAAACAAAATGAGTGAATGTCAAGAGAAATATGGTAAGAAAAGGATTAAGAAGCATTTTTATAAATATCATAAATGCTTTTGTGAAAGGCCTCAATATCTGAGCATCTCACTTCATATCTTATATAATTCCGAGGCTTTGTGACTGTGTAATAAAATCATTGTGCTTCACTCAAAGTGATTGGAATTGTTTCTATTGTAGGAACTGGAAAGAGTTCTACTTTAGTCCGTTACACCCAAATGAGACCTGGAGTTAAGTTTTTACTGATTGTGTACAACAAGTAAGTCTACTTTTTCTAATTGTTCTTTGTTTCTGTGTCTGGTGTAATAATATTTAGGTATTTTGGCTACCTTTTGGGTTCTCACATGTCTGTGGATGGATCACCCTGTTTTTATGTTCTTTTAATTATATATTTTTAAAATTTATTCTGTGATTTTATACAATCATCTATTTATTATGTGTCAAATTTTTAACAAGCCTATATATATATATATATATATATGGTGGTCAATGAGGAAACTTGGGATAGAAGAATGGTTAGTCAGAGCTGTGCGAGCCATGTACAGAGATGCTGCCAGTAAGGTGAGGGTTGGAAATGAGTACAGCAATGAATTCCGGGTAGAGGTAGGGGTCCACCCAGGTTCCGTCCTCAGCCCCCTCCTATTTATCATAGTCCTCCAGGCAAT
>NC_068986.1:66498557-66508665 GCF_001194135.2 Octopus bimaculoides | reverse complement strand
TATATATATATATATATATATGGGAGAATTTACAAAAAAAACAACAACAGACGAGGACAGGTGGTGTAAACAACAAAAGGATGTATTAGTTTAACGCTCAGGAATAGAGAAAGTCTTTAGCGTTTCAAGCTACGCTCTTCAACAGAAAGAATAAGGAGAAAAACACGGAGAAAAAAATTTGAATGTTGTGGTCAGCGATCTATCATGGCGATATTTGTATTTCTAGATCTCTACCAACAATTTGGTAAAAATATTGTACCTGTTATCAACGTAGCAAAATTCTCGTATGAAAGGTTGTTAATCATACAATTTTGTGTGCATATCAATTTAAATAAGAGCTATAATGTGATCCATTGTAAAGACTTTTTTAATGACCTATGAACATTTTGATGCAATATCCCGACTCACTCCTGTGTTATAAAATATGGAATATTGTATCTCTTCAGGGTCAGATTTGATTAATTCATAGCAGACAGTAAATAAGACAACATTAATAGTTGTCCTTAAATTACATGTGTATAAACAGGTTGAAATGACATGAAACATATTGTCAATATGTTTCATATCATTTCAACCTGTTTATACACATGTAATTTAAGGACAACTATTAATGTTGTCTGTTATTTACTGTCTGCTATGAATTAATCATA
Organism: Octopus bimaculoides; assembly: GCF_001194135.2. Taxonomy (NCBI): domain Eukaryota; kingdom Metazoa; phylum Mollusca; class Cephalopoda; order Octopoda; family Octopodidae; genus Octopus; species Octopus bimaculoides. The sequence goes on along the minus strand of NC_068986.1, from coordinate 66,508,015 downwards.
TCTGACCCTGAAGAGATACAATATTCCATATTTTATAACATACAGGAGTGAGTTGGGATATTGCATCGAAATGTACATAGGTCACTAAAAAAGTTTTTACGATGGATTGCATTATAGCTCTTATTTAAATTGATATATATATATCTTTTAGTTGTTTCAGTCAATTGACTGTGGCCATGTTGGGGCACCAACTTATAGAATTTTAGTCAAACAAGTCAACCCCCACACTTATTTTTAAGCCTAGTTCTTATTCTATCAGTCTCTTTTGCCAAGTTGCTAAGTAGTAGGGATGTAAACACACTAATACCAGTTGTCAAGAGGTGGTGGAAGACAACAGATACAAAGACACACAGACACATAGTTATACATATATATTGGCTGTACAGTAAGTAGCTTGCTTACTAACCACATGGTTCCGGGTTCAGTCCCACTGCATGGCACCTTGGGCACGAGCCTGCAAGATTAGGATTGCTCAGCTGAAGGGGAATATAGGAGACATGCCTGTATGCAAAGACAACCACAAGTTTACTTAATTTGATGTGTCTTGACAAGCGCAGCAAACTGCTAGAGGTCTCAGTCCCTTGCCATCCCCTCTGCAAGACCCAATGTCTAAAGATCCTTTCTCACTACTTCATTCCATGTCTTCCTGGGTCTACCCCTCCACATGTTCCCTCCACAATTAGAGATCAGCACTTCTTGATACAGTTGTCTTCATCCATATGCAAAAGGGGTCTCAGGGAGTAGCATCCCTGCCTTCCTGAGCTAGTTTTCCACTACATTTCTTAAAAATCGTGGTAGAGTCCTTGCTCTCAGGACCACTCATATCTAGAAACTGAGGGTGAGGGTAAGCAAGGGCATGCTCCCTGTAGAAAATCCAGCTCCAAAAAAGCCTCGTGATAGCAAAGGAGATTGGGAACTAACCAACCCAAAGGTTGGGGTGGGCTGCATCTACCTACCTTGGTTGCTATGGTATTAAGGTAGATCCAGCCACCCTTGTTAACGGGGACAAAATCCAGGTTCAAAACACTGAGTGATGATGATAATGATGATTAACAGAGTTTAAATCTCAGTAATTCTGACTTTGTTTTTAATCCTTTCATCTTCTGAATTTCATTAAAACAAGTTCAAGTCATGAACTAGGATTGTTTGTATTATTTATAAACCTCTCCTACATATTTATTGCCTTGTACCAATGTAAGAAATATTTTGATGCAGACTCAATTAACCATTATCTCTTCAGTGCCTTCTCTTCACTATCAATATTACAATATATCACCTCCAACTCACTCGAAGACTCTTACTTTTCTGTTATGATAAACAGAGGCCTCACAAATATATGTGTGCATGTATGTATATTTATATGTATGTATATGTATATATGTATGTATGTATGTAATGTATGTATGCATGCATGTATGTGTGCAAGCAAGTATGTAGGCATGCATACATGCATGTATGTATGTATGTACATGCATGTAGTAAGTTATATACTTGGACAGTCAGTGGTAGGTAGTCATGAAAACAAAGAAGACATACCTTGATGATTCAGAGTGTCCCTTAACTTATAGCAGTTAGAGACTATGTTGAACATTCAGTTTATAGTGCAAATTCTTTGATATAAAAGTCTTCTATTTATTATTATCTTTTATATTTTACTTGCTGCAGTCATGCTGGGGCACCACCATGGAGAATTTTTAGTCAAAGGAAATGACCCTGTTACTTTTTTTTAAGCCTGGTACTTATTTTACCAATCGCTAAGTTACATGGCCTTAATCACACCAGTACTAGTTGTCAATCAGTGGTGGAGGACAAACATAGACACAAAGACAAACACAAAACACACACACACACACACACACACACACACACACACACACACACACACACACATACAAACATATACGATGAGCTTCTTTCAATTTCTATCTTCCAAATCAGAAGGCTTTGGTTGGCCCAAGGCTTTAGTAGAAGATACTTGCCTGAGGTGCCACAGTAGGACTGAACTGAGAACCATATGGTTTGGAAGTAAGTTTCTACCACAGAGCCCTAAATTTTTAGTATTTGTAAATTATTTACCTCATCTAGTTTTAACCTATAATGATTTTTACATTAGTTTTCAAAGAAACTCCTGCTATTTTTCTATGTCTTCTACAGGTCAGTATGTGAACATGCCAAAACTGTATTCCCTCCAAATGTCCACTGTATGACAGGACATGGGCTAGCTTTCAAGAAAAAGGGTATAAGGTAAGTGGGTTTACAAATGTGTTTTGATTCATGTCATAATCATCATCATTATTTAGCATCTGTATTCCATATTGGCATGGGCTGGATGGTTTGACAAGATCTGTCAGATCAGAAGACTACGTCAAGCTTCAATGTCTTATTTTGGCACAGTTTCTACAGCTGGATGCTCATTCTAATGCCAACCACTTTACAGAGGGTAGTGAGTGCTTTTTCTAGTATACCATATAAGCCCTCATAATTTTCCTATTTTTTGGAAGCTTCAGAAAATTTTTGAAAATTTGTATTCTACACACAGAAATTCACATGACTATGAAAACAAAATTTTTTTTAATTTTTAGAAATTTTTTTTTCAATCACAGTTTGAAATTTAGGCTGTCTGAATTTTTAACTTAAATCCCACTAATAGACCATTAAATAGGTTTATGTGGAGAAAGATATTGGAAAACATCAATATGTCAGAGTGATAAACAAACGAGAAATGTATGAGGTGGACATGAGATGTGCTAAAAATAAAAAACTAAATAGATAGCTAAATAGCTCTTATATCACTAATCTTTTGAGGTTTTTACATAATCGTATTAACTCCTGTGTGTAGATCACAAATTCACAAACATTTTCTGAAAATTTCTGAAGTTAAAAAAGTTATGAGGAGTTATATGGTGTGCTTAAAGCAGAATTTTGCCCTTTTTCTTTCATGCCAGTGAGGTCAAGTAACTCACAAGACCCCTTGATTAAGGGAGGTGGCTTATACCAGTTGTTAAGTGACAAGAATATAATAAAGGGACTGGAACATTTGTCTTTTGCTGCTTGTGTGAAAAAGCATCATAGGAAGATATACAAATGCATTTCATCAGCTGTGAGCTGTGAGGATACCATATCTGTAATAATGAGTGTTTCCATAAATAATATTACAGACTTTCCAGATTTTCTTGTCTTCAAATAAACAAGTGCTGAATACAAAATATAATCAAAATTTACAGCAGACTGGAGTTCCTATTAAGCAAAAAAGAGAGATAGAGAAAAGCCTCATCTTGCACTCAAGACTGATACCCCCACTTCCCTCCCAGCCTCACGGGGACAATTGAGTCACAAAATATATCACGAAGGATAAATAATAATTGTTTTTGATACCTAGCTGAAAATTTTAAAGGAGGGGAAGAGCTAAGTCAAATACTATAGACACAAGGCCTGAAATTTTGAGGGACGGGGCTAGTCAATTACATCAACCCTTGTAAGGATGAAATGCCACTAAACATTTTGTCAAGCATGCTAATGATTCTGCCAACTCACTACCTTTCTTATTAAAATAATAACAACATCTTATTTACATCATCCACTACTCTAGACATTCAGACATTCAATCAACATGTTGATTGAATTACATAGATAATAAATAAATTAATTAAATTTATGTTGCAGGTATGCAATGAACCAGAAACTTCATCCTGGGACTCCTAAAGTCAGAGATGTTGAATCAGCTCTTCCACGTGTTAATAATCAAAGCCATACTCTAAGGGCCAGAATGGTACTGTTCATACTAGAGAAATTCTTGACTTCAAAAGATCCAAAAATAACCTTTGAACACATCAGTGATTTTATGAATACGACAACGTACATAGAGGTTGGTAGATTCAATGCTAAACTATCTTGTTTTCTATCTTTAGAATTTCACACATTCACAATTCTGCATACATGTATCGTTGAACAAATGATTTGAAAATAATAATCATCATCATCTCATGGACTCAAAGATTGCATCATGCTCCAGTGTCTGCTTTGGCTTGGTTTCTACAGCTGGATGCCCTTCCTAAAGACAACCACCTTATAGCATGAACTGGGTGCTTTTCTTCCATGCCCCCAGCATGGATCTTTACCCTTTGAACAGCAGTTCGAGAAATTAATTTTTTGTAACTGAACACTTTCAAACTTCAGACACTAGTAGAATGTGTCATATAAAACATCTTTTTACTCTTAGTGTTGCTGAGAAAAGTTTATATTTTCAAAGTTATTTCGTGTTAAAATTGTCATATTTCGGTAATTTCAACCAATCAATGACATGTATTCAGCTGAATAAAATTACTGCTGTTGTTTGTCAACAACAACTTCCGGCAGTCTATATTTCGTTTGTCACTGTTATTTATGACATATTTCATCTCAGTTACGTTTTTATGAATAAATGAGTGTATCTGAAGCATGTTTACTTCATGGCACCACCACAATTGTTCGTGCATTTCTACTGCTTTTAGTTTTTTTTTTTGTTTCTTTTTCCTGTTTTTCAGCTACTATTTTCAGAAAGACTTTTTTGCCCCCCACCCCCTTCAATTTCTTCATTTTTCACTTTTTTCCGTAACTCTAACCCTAAAATCCCAACCCTAACCCTAAAACCCCAATCCTAACCCTAAAACTCTAACCATAACCCTCACCCTAACTCTAAAACCCTAACCCTAACCCCCTAATGCTAAAACCAGTACAAACGCATGAACGATGTCATAAATAACAGTGACAAATGAAATATATACCACTGATAGTTGTTGTTAACAGTAATTTTATTCAGCATTGATTGGCTGAAATTACTGAAATACGACAACTTTAACACAAAATAACTTTCAAAATATAAACTTTTCTCAACAACACTAAGAGTAAAAGATGTTTTATATGACACATTCTACCAGTGTCCGAAGTTTGAAAGTGTTTAGTTACAAAAAAAACGATTAATTTCTCGATCTGCCGTTCAAAAGGTAAAGATCCCCCAGCACTAGTGAGACTGTCTTTGAACCCCAAGGGGAAATAAGTTCGTCTTGTGATATTTATATTCTCATAACAGTTTATATTGGAAGAAAGCTTAACTGAGCTTTCAGCCATAATCTCACCGTCTTCAGAGCAATATAGTAAAGCAGCTCAGATTTTATATAAAGTAATCCAAATACTGCAACACCAATGGAAGAAATGTGTGGACCACAAGGGGAAATGTGTTGAAAATAAACCTCATTTGGTCACATTCCACAAGAGTCTCTCAACTCACCACTTCTACATCTCTCAATACTTTGGTCACTAACTCTCTCCCTCTTCTTGCTCTTTCTCTTTTATTTCTTCTTGTCCTTTATTTTAACACTACCCCTACCCCACCCACTCCACCCCACACACACACACGTCAGCTGCCTACTCCTCCCTCCACTTCTATTGACCTTCCTCTTCTCCATTCTACCTTCAAATTTTCCTACATTATGATCTTGAAATGTTAGATACCAATCTCTCCACCCAGAAGATGGAAGCCAGATTTTCTGTAGTGTTTATATGCATCCATTACTCATTGCATATTCTTGTACAAACTCTATCTGCCAACATTATTACATAACTCCAAGCCCCCAGAAACAGCTGTCAGGCCTGTAATACCATACCTTTTCCTCTTAGTTTTCTGTGTGTTTGTACTCTGTGTAAATATGCTCTGATAATATATAAATATATATTTATACATGAATATTCATTGTCTGAATATTTTCAGTCTATGTTTCTCTATTTACATGTATATATATATATATGTGTATATTTTATATGTCAAGCCCAAGCTTCTTTATTTGTTTATTTGCATCGTTATCTATCTATCTATCTATCTATACACACACTAGCGCGCGCACGCACATACACACACACACACACATTTAAAAGTACGACTTTGCAACATTGTATCGAAGTTCCTTAACTCTTTTATTGTGGGAAGTGTTTATATACCAATCTATCTTTTCTTGAGGAATGTCTCATGTTGAAACTAATCGTTGTTGAGACATGTCGAATCTATTTAGGCTACGTAACTTGAAGGAAACACAAATACTTTTGTTTTTCTTGGTAGATATTTAACATCATTGGCGTTAGGAAGGGCATCCAGCTGTAGAAACTCTGCCAAATTAGATTGGAGCCTGGTGTTGCCATCCGGTTTCACCAGTCCTCAGTCAAATCGTCCAACTCATGCTAGCATGGAAAGCGGACGTTAAACGATGATGATGATTACTCGAATAAGCATGAAATTTAATTTTGCACTTGATGAGTAAAAAATAAAATTGCATGGAAGAATTATCTCTCTTAGACTCTCTAACATATCCAGAAAAATTAGTGTTCTAACAATCGTATTGTATTCATATTATTGGTTAATAGTTTTGACGAAGATATTGCTGATAATGAAAATGATTTGTCTCTCTTTAATTAACAGTTTGTCGACGGATTCTTTTCAGTAAAACTTTGTTTAATGAACTTTGTTGTCTTTTATTCTAAGTGCTTAAATGTTATCTATTTTAGACTTTTCAAGGCAATGTTGACCCTGACGGATGTCTAAAAGATGCTCAGCAGTATTGGAATAAAATGATAGATATTGATGACACCACCGTTAAAATGACACATGATGGATATTTGAAGCTTTTCCAACTAAGTAGACCAAAACTGGGATCCTATGATGTCATTTTGGTGGATGAAGCTCAAGATCTCACTCCAGGTTACTATTTTTTTATATTTATTTCCTTGATGATATGCCCCTGCACACAACCTGTGCCTGTCGAATCTTTCCCCTACAATTCATCTTCGTAACACCCTTCCCTCTATCCGTGTTCACTGCTCACTGCATTCCTTTCCCCTCTAACTATGCCAAAGCAGATGAGCTTGGTACAGTTCTCCAGATCATCAGCTCCTCTCAAATCAACCAACCCATGCAAGCATGGAAAAACAGATGTTGAATAGTGACAGTGATGGTGGTGATTGTGCAGTCAGTGTTCTGTTTGTCAATCTAAGAATGCTCCTTCTTGATTAACTTGTATGTATCTTTTTACCTTTTATCTTTTACTTGTTTCAGTCATTGGACTGTGGCCATGCTGGGACACCACCTTGAAGGGTTTTAGTTAAACAGATTGACCTCAGTACTTATTTTCAAGTCTGGTGCTTATTGTATCGATTTTGTTTCCCAAACTGCTAAACAAACCAACACCAGTTGTCAAGCAGTGGTGGGGATCAAAGACATATGTGCACACACACACACACACACACACACACATATATATATATACATATGACAGGCTTCTGGATCATTTCCATCTACAAAATTCACTCACACAGCATTGGTCAACCCACGGCTGTAGTAGAAGACATTTGCCAAAGTGCTACATTTTGTGACTAAACCCAGAATGAATTTTTCATTACTATGCACAAAGTCATGCACATCAGACAATAAGAAATTGGGAAATGTATTGTTCATGTCTTTCTCTGAAGCAAGTCTGACATGACTGAAGAAAAATGGCTTTGACCAAGACATTATCACTCTTTTGTCTTGGCTGAGCTTCTTTATTTTGCATCATTTGTCATTGTTATTTTCAGTTACTTTTCTGACATATGGCTGCATGGAAAACATATGGCTGTACTGGATACTGCATTCTAGAATATGTTCATTCACATTGACTACTGCATATTTTGTCTGTGGCAGTCTATCCCTATAGGCAAATTCTTTATGTCCTGTGCTGGCACCACATAAAAAGCACTCATGCCAGTGCCGTGTTAAAAAAGCACATGTGCTGGCACCATTTATAAAGCACTTGTGCTGGTATCATGTAAGAAGCACCACATAAAAGCATCTGTGCTAGTGCCGCTTAAAAAGGACCCAGCACACTCTGTAAAGTGGTTGGCATTAGGAAGGGCATCCAGCCATAGAAACCATGCCAAATCAGACATAGAGCCTGGTCAATTCTTGTCAAACCATTCAGTCCATTCCAGCATAGAAAACAGACATTAAATGATGGTGATGATGATAATGATTCTGAAGGATGAAAGACAAAATTGTGCAAATGCTTATATTTGTCTTAACACTTACCAGCAAAGAAGTGAGAATGGAGTCTTGTGTTAAGATTTAAGATCTGTAAACCCAGGCTTGTAGATTTTATGCTTTGACAGTAGGTTCAACACTGTGCCAGTTACAGGTTTTCTAAGTCTTATAAAGTTAAATTTTTTGTTACAGCCATTGCTGACATATTGTTGTCACAGCCACAAGCTAAAATTCTAGTTGGAGACCCAAATCAACAAATTTATGCATTTCGTGGTGCAATTAATGCCATGCAAAGTATTGAAGCAAACCAAATATTCTACCTTACTCAAGTAAGTAGCATCATTGTCTTTCTTGAAATTAATCAGCAAAAAATAATACCAAAATAACATCAATAATATGAGAAACCGCTGTACTGGCATTTTCATCATGCACTAAATGACCTTACTATTCAAATATTCACTAAGTTAATAATGGTTTTAAATGGTTATGTTGAAGGTTGTAGTAGCCATCAACTATTATTAAGACATAACTTTTGATTTTAAAAATAAACTATTTTCGACCACATTTTAAATTTTCTGTGTTTCTTTCTCTTTTTCAGTCTTTCAGATTTGGACCTGAAATAGCTTTTGCTGCCAACTGCTTTCTCCAGAGATCTTGTCGTTCCAAAGAAATCCTAGTTGGTGGGACAAATAAATGTAAGTTACTTACTGATTCTATTTTGCCATTAATTTCTGAGCAGCAAATTTCCAGAATATAGAAACTGTTTCAGAAGACTCAGAGTATCTGTTTAATTATATTTTGATTACCTTTCTTGATTTTGTACAAAAAACTTAAATATTTGAAATCATAATTAGTTTTTTAGCTGGTACCATTAATGAAGTTCACTCTATTATATGTATTTAGGTTAGAACACTCATGTTCTCTCTCCACCCAAGTTTTTCTTACTAATATAGTAGTAGCATATTCAGATTTCAGGCTAGACATCAGTTACATCAATCTCACCAGTCTGGAAGAACCTGTGAAGCTGAAGAGCATTGTTTCTCCTCTTCTTCTACCTCCTCTTCTTCCATTTCTCTTGACTAACTTTTTTTTTTTTTGTTAAGCAATCAATAGTAAACCAGATGATGTGAAAAATCTTAAGTAATATATTTATATTTACTTGTCACAAGCCAAGTGAGATCGTTGCCAGTGCCCCTGGACTGGCTCTTGTGCGGGTGGCACATAAGATGTACCATCCTGAGCGTGACCGTTGCCAGTACCGCCTGACTGGCCTTGTAGGGTTTTCGAGCGAGATCATTGCCAGTGCCCCTGGACTGGCTCTTGTGCGGGTGGCACATAAAAGACACCATTTCGAGCGTGGCCGTTTTCGTGCGGGTGACACGTAAAAGCACCCACTACACTCTCTGAGTGGTTGGCG
>NC_068986.1:66490429-66498361 GCF_001194135.2 Octopus bimaculoides | reverse complement strand
CCTGGTGTAGCCATCCGGTTGCACCAGTCCTCAGTCAAATCATCCAACCCATGCTAGCATGGAAAGCGGACGTTAAACGATGATGATGATGATGATGATAACTAAGTTATTTCTCGCAAAAGCATGATCTGTTCTTGAGGGCTTCAAGCAAGCTGAAAAGAAATTTCTTTTGTGCATCTGAGGAATCAGTGCTATGTGTGGGTTCACTGCTTAAACACTCACCTAACACCTAAAGGCAAACTTTAATGATATTCACACCATTGTATCATTTTGAATATTTCCTGGAAAAGTATCTGACCAAACAAAGATTGTATAGCAGTCTTCTCAAAATCACTAATATCATTTGAGAGAGGCACATACATTATGCAGGACACTGCTTGAGAGCCAGGCATACCTTTCTTTCATTGGACACTAAATTATGCTTCTGGAAACCTTTTGAGGCAAGGGAAATCGGAATCGAATTCAATGACAGCACTGCATGACTGACATCCGTGCTAGTAGAGCGCATAGAGCACCATCCAAGTGTGATCGTGGCCAGGGCCGCTGCATGGCCCCCGTGCCGGTGGCACATAAAGAGTACCATTCGAGTGTGATCGTTACCAGCATCACCTTACTGACACTTGTGTCGGTGGTACGTGGAAAACACCATTTGAGCGTGGCCATTGCCAGTACCGCCTGACTGGCCCTCATGCTGGTGGCACATAAAAGCACCCACTACACTCTCGGAGTGGTTGATGTTAGGAAGGGCATCCAGCTGTAGAAACTCTGCCAGATCAGATTGGAGCCTGGTGCATCCATTTGGCTCGCTAGTCCTTAGTCAAACCGTCCAACCCATGCCAGCATGGAAAGTGGACGTTAAACGATGATGATGATGAAGTCAGCTGTCCAACAAAAATCTTCATCAACTAGTTCTGTACAGGCACTGGATGTTGCTCTGCTGACTTCCAAATGTTAGTTGGAGTTATGATGGCCAGTGTGATTGAGTTGAGAAAATCTGAGTGAGTTCAACTGGATGATAATTAAATGGTTACACCACTGTAACATGTGCCACTAAAGGAACATTAAGCATCAGACAAGTCAAGACAGCAATATTGTTTCAATTCCTGATTGAGACTATTTAACTTCATTTACATTTGAGGAAATCATCATCATCATCATCATCGTCGTCGTTTAACGTCCGCTTTCCATGCTAGCATGGGTTGGACGATTTGACTGAGGACTGGTGAAACTAGATGGCTACACCAGGCTCCAATCTGATTTGGCAGAGTTTCTACAGCTGGATGCCCTTCCTAACGCCAACCACTCAGAGAGTGTAGTGGGTGCTTTTACGTGTCACCCGCACGAAGGCCAGTCAGGCGGTACTGGCAACAGCCACGCTCAAAATGGTGTATTTTATGTGCCACCCGCACAAGAGCCAGTCCAGGGGCACTGGCAACGATCTCGCTCGAAAATCCTGAGCAGCACATTACATTTCCCCCACTCAAAAATATAGAACTTCTGTGATAGCATGAAATCACTATTTCACTCTACTAAGATTTGTAGTTACCATTAAAAGAAAGAATAAAACTGAGCAATTTATAACTTACTACAATATTCTTACAGTTACCATTTAGCTTATATTTTGAATTTTGTTTTTTCTACAGCAACTATCAAAGGGGAAACTATTGGACAACTTGCTTACATTGCTCGGTGCAACTTTACACTATTTTCTGAAGCAGTCCAGCTTGGTTACAACAAAAAACCTCGAATAAAAATGGCTTTTGTTGGGGTAAAAATTCGTTTTATCAATATTTTTCATTTTTCAACATATGAAGTTTACTTTGAGTTTGTTATGCAAAATGTTCAAGAGATATATCAATACTAACATAACTTGCATGTTTTAGTTAATCAATCTCATCTTGTTAAAAGATAATGAAATTATCTATAGATTGTCAAGTACCAATACTAAATACGTTACACTTATTTGACTTTGCCTTTCTCAGATCCTGTTCTGGTTCAACTAGATTTGACTTTGTCTTTCAACCTATCAATAACAAGTGTTTTAAGATCATTTTCCATACATTTCTGAGTTTGTCTCCTTTAATCTAGCTTGAGCAGATACAGTACTTAACTCTTTAGCATTCAGATTACTCACTCAAATGTAAAAAGGTTAAATACCCACTTTGGTCATGAATGACCATGGGATTGTACCTAGAAAGTTCTGGGCAAGGTTGTTTATGGAAGACCAGCAGTCACCTATGCATACCAGCCTTCCCTCTCTACACCACCAGTGTTATCCAAGAGAAAGGCAAAGGCCAATACAGCTTGGCACCAATGACATCACAACTCATTTCTACAGCTGAGTAAACTGGAGCAATATGAAATAAAGTGTCTTGCACAAGAATACAACACAGCCCAGTCCAGGAATCAAACTCACAACCTGACAATTGTAAGCCCGACACCCTAACCCCTGAACCATGAGCTTTCAGCCAAATGTAATGGTTATTCATTCACATTGTTTTCAATTAATCATGTGTTATCTCATAGCTTCAAGATTTCATGATGTGATTGTTTATTTTTACAATGACATTTTAAGGTAAATATGAGAGGCTGGATCTGACCAATTTGAACATAACACAGATAGAATATTTTGGCCAAATATGGCCAGTTTAAATGCTAAAGGTTTAATCTAACATTTTCAGAATTATCCAAAGCATAGTAACCTTTTATGTAAAAAAAAAAATGTGATAAACAGACAAAAAAAGAAAGCACTTTTTCTCACATTCCTCTTCATTGTTACATTGATTAAGAGTCATTCTTTGGAAGTGGTTTTTACTGGAGGATTGGTATTCAGTGTTACAATTAGGTTTTTAGAAACTAACTAAGGTGTCTCTTCACAGTTGCTTGACCTGCTAAAGATATTGGTTGAATTTCCCTCAAACCACATGCTACCTCCTTAACAAAAAAGAATGATAAGTTGGACAATGTAGTCCTGTCACACTATTCTTGTAAAAGACTGGATGGTCACATCTGAGACACTTGTTCTAGGTCTGTTATATCAGGATTCATTTGTTCTGTTTGCATCTCTTTTGTTCTGATTGGTCAATGATCATTTGAATTTAGGTTTTACATTGAAGATGGGTCATCTGCAAGATCCCAATGGTTTTCTACAAGTTAACATAGCAATGTAACATATAGCATCAAGTACATTACCATATTTCACTTATGTTTCATGTTTTGATATTCTTATATTATGTTCTGATATTCCTTTATTTTTTTTCATATATCAAGGGAACTACTGGTTTTGGATTTAATGTGCTCCGTGATATCCATTCTCTATTAGTTGGTGAAAGCCCAGTTAAAGGTAACACTTTGTCAAGCATTACTTCTTTATCAGTAGTAAATAAGTAAATGTCTCCTAATCCTGGCTGTGATGCTCCCCAACTACTCTTGCTCATGATTAGAGATGCACATATTGTCAGCCACTAAGGGACATGCTCAAGTGACTGACAAGCAAATCGGTGGTATTGCTATAACAATATTTCTGCTTCAGCAACTCAGCACTGAATCTGTCTGAAATGTAATGGAACATATATCAATTTCAAAACATTGATGTCCAGGTCACAAAAGCAAAGTTTGAAGGGAATAGTAGGCATTTCCTTTGATTTCTAGATAGAAATAAATAAGAAATGACACTTACTGACCAAAGAAGAAAAATATTAAAATTTTATGACACTGTGATAGAAGCCACCCAAGATGTCATGCAGTGAGGTTGCACCTGAAACTACATGAATACCAATTAAATGTCCTAACCACAGAACCATGTCTGTGCCAATTATCCATATATCAATAGACCTTTATTCACTGGTCTAAATACTTAAACAGTTCATTAAATACAATTACCACCCACTGAAGGGCAAATCTTGAAACACTAAGTTCTTCACTCTTCAAAACAACTGAATTTACAAAGTGCTTCAATGGTCTCTCCTAATGTCCAACTGTTATTGACATGAGATCATCATCAATTTCCTCTAATTCCAGATTTTTACCTTGTATATACTTAATACAAGCTCCCAGTTAATTTTAACCACAGCAACATACCAACTGTTATTTGAAAGAGCTGATGAGTAGAATTGTCTTTTCTGTATTTTTTTTTCAGTCATTCAACTGTGGCCATGATGGAGCACCATCTTGAAGAATTTTAGTCAGACTTATTCTACCAGTCTCTGTTGCCAAACTGCTAAGTTATGGGGATGTAAACACACCAACACTAGTGGTTAAGTGATGATGGGAGACAAACAAACACACACACACACATATAAGATGAGCCTCTTTCAATTTTCATCCACCAAATCTACTCACAAGGCTTTGGTCAGCCTGAGGCTATAGTAGAAGACACTTGCCCAAGGTGCCACTCATGGAACTGAACCCTGAGCCACATAGTTGGGAAGCAAACTTTTTATCACATAGGCATGCCTTTCCTTTTGTAATTGATATGTTTAATCTTTTAACATTCTTATTAATTATTATAGTTTGGATGAGGGATTTCAACCATTCTTCTTCTGGCCAATCTTACATGAGTATTAATATATTCTTTGTATTGCAGCCTCTCAGAACAAACCTAGTTTTGTTGCTCGGTTCTCTAGTTTTCATGCTTTGAAACGATATGCTGAACACTCTTGTGACTATGAGCTGCTGGGACAGATTCAAATTGCACAGACATATGCCATTCATCTGCCAAAGATCCTAAACTTCTTCCAGGAGTCAGAAATAAAAGAAATTCGAGATGCTGGTAAGTTATCTTTTTGTAAATGTGACTTATGATTAAATTTAAAATTATAACTTATGGATCGAGTGGGTTATAATGCATTAATCTTTCATGGGCTTCTGTTATTGAACAGCAGTCATACTGGGGTGCCTCCTTCATGTCAACCCTAGTACTTATGTCAATCTGATATTTACTCTACTGTTCTTTATTTGTCAAACCAATATGTTATAGGAAAGAAAGGGACACAGTATAAACAAACTAATTTTTAGATTGGTATAAACACAGACACATATGTGAAAGGCTTCTTCACACAGTTTATCTACCAAATTCTACTCAAACTGATCAATTTGAGGCTATAGTAGAATACATTTGCTCAAGTGCTCAAAGTACCATGCGGTGGATTGAACTCAAAGCCTTGTGATTACAAGGCTAACTTCTTAACCATACAGCTACTGTTCATAAACACAATACAGTATATCTTTTGAACTTATACACTCATAGCCCATTATCTGAGAGTTATATAGCTTAAGGTAATAAGTTGAAAAAAGTTGTTTGGACATGCAGTGTCAATTTTCATGACATATAAGGTGCATGTCGTGGCTGCCTGGTACATATTTTTTGAACCAATAGATATTGCCCATTCACATCACATGACCATAAGAGTGAAGCTGCCATTTTTGCACACTGATACATTTCCTTAATGCCTAGATGTTTTCTTAATTTACATTTTTTTATTATTATTATTATTTATATCATATGGCCATGTAATGTGACTGGACAATATCTGTTGGTTGAAAAATATGTGTACTGGGCAATTATTCTTGGCAAGAAAGGCCAATAAAGCAGAAGCAGTGAGTTTGGATCTCAGGATGTTTGACCCTGGTGAAGAATGACAATATGCCTATTTGAAATATATTTAACTCATAAACTTATGTCTGCATGAAGAAAAATCATTAAAATGACCACAAGACGAACAAGAATGGCAGTGAGAGTTCTTCAGAACTAATTATATAATATGACTTTACAATCATCAAAACAGACTTCTCTGTACAAGGACAGAAACTAAAGATAGTAGCAACACAAATCTTTGAGGACAATCATTAATGATAAAGGGTCAACCCAGAAATTTTTACAAGATGTACACAGTCCATGCAAACCAAACAATGGAGAGGTAGAAACATTACCATGAAGAGCAAATTCAGACTGTTGTGTCTGGTACTCTCCATTTTGTTGTATGTATGTGCTTCAGAATCGGCACAGACATGGTTCTGTAGTTAGGACATTTAATTGGTATTCATGTAGTTTCAGGTGCAACCTCACTGCATGATATCTTGGGTGGCTTCTATCACACTGTGTAACAAAATTTTTATATGTTTCTTCTTTGGTCAGTAAGTGTCATTTCTTATTTGTTTCTATCTAGAAATCAAAGGAAATGCCTACTATTCCCTTCAAACTTTGCTTTTGTGACCTGGACATCAATGTTTTGAAACTGATATATGTTCCATTACATTTCAAACAGTGCTGAGTTGCTGAAGCAGAAATATTGTTATAGCAATACCACAGATTTGCTTGTCAGTCACTTGAGCATGTCCCTTAGTGGCTGACAATATGTGCATCTCTAATCATGAGCAAGAGTAGTTGGGGAGCATCACAGCCAGGATTAGGAGACATTTACTTATTTACTACTGATAAAGAAGTAATGCTTGACAAAGTGTTACCTTTAACTGGGCTTTCACCAACTAATAGAGAATGGATATCACGAAGCACATTCAATCCAAAACCAGTAGTTCCCTTGATATATGAAAAAAAACATAAAGGAATTTCAGAACATAATTTCAAAGAAAAATGCAGGCACTAGAAATGAGATGTTACTGCAGCATCTTAAGTATCACATACTCAGACCATATCACAAATGAGCAGGTTCAGAAACCCATCCAGCATCACATTGGTCTCCATGATGAACTTCACACAGCAGTAAAGAAAAGAGAGCTGAGATGTTATAGCCATGTAACAAGATCTTACAAAGACCATTCTTTAGGAAACTATAGAGTGCCAGATAGCAGAAAAGATGATCAGTGACAAGTAATGAATGAGGAAAATTATTAATCTTTGAGCAGGCCTTATCTGGCCCAAATATGCAATGTTATGCAAAATAAGCTACCACTTCATTGACATCTTGAAGTCATGAGATAATGCATAGTTAATTTGAAACAATGTAAATAAATAAGCATTACTGTTGATAGATTAATCTGAATGCTAAAGGGTTAAAACTGATCCAATATCTGGCACACAACCATGTCAAATAGTGAAGTCTGGTGTACATTATATTACAATGATGCCATTACAACTCCATTGAAACTTGATTACTCCAGTAAGCAAATTATGTTAATAATTTCAATTTTGCTCCATATTTAAGATTGTTTAAAGCATAGGACTTCAATACGCAACACCATTACAAGCAAAATAATATTACAGATTAGTAGATATATCCATATGTGTGTTCATGTAAATCCTTGTCTTGACATCATGTGACGGTCATAAACAAGCATCTTCATAATACTGGTGATGTCATTTGTTTCCAGTCTTCTAAGAAACACATGTCTGGCCATAGGAAAGTATTACTTTGTTTGGAACCAGGTGAGGGTTGGTAATTGGAAAGGCATCCAGTTGCATAAAATCTACTTCATCAAATTCTCTTTGACCCATGCAAGTATGGAAAAAGGAACATTAAATGATGACAAGAATGATAATGTTGGGGGGTTTTTTTGTGTGTGTGTGTTTTTCTTTTTGCATTTTTCTTTTTGTTATTTTTTTCTCTTAATTTTTCTTTTATTTTAGAAATGGTCTTCACTACTGCCCACAAATCTAAAGGCCTTGAATTTGATACTGTGAAGATTCTTGATGACTTCAACTTAGGTTTGTGTAATTAAAACTCCTTATTCATTACCACTTCCTTATCTAATTTCTCATAACAAGCATGAAATTCATCAACAATCCTTGAGTTTTAATAATTCTTCAAATTTAAATAAATAACTATGATTTATTAGAGCAAAAATTAGTGACTATCCAGAATGGTAAAATCCAGACACAAGAATGGAAGCATGATCCAATGCCTTAATCATTCTGACAACTTCAGTCTCTCTCTCTCTCTCTCTCTCTCTCTCTCTCTCTCTCTCTCTCTCTCT
>NC_068986.1:66479845-66490105 GCF_001194135.2 Octopus bimaculoides | reverse complement strand
CTCTCTCTCTCTCTCTCTCATTCAGTTCTTCTAAACCCAATTATATTCTACCATCACTAGAACTCTGTTCTTAGATATAATTAGTTATTTCATTCATAGGTATGCTTAGTCTTAGTCCCTTCCATACAGTTGGTTTGTATATTGGCAGCAAGACATCTTCAATAATCCCAGTTTTGAGCATAGTCGCATAGATCTTCCCAAGGATGCTAAGTTTCTTCAGATCTTTGAAGGTGGCATGCCTTGTCTTTTTGTATATCTCTCTCTTTTTTCATCCTTTTGGTTGTAACCATTGTATAGCTGTCTTGGGTACTTATTCTAGTGGCAGTTAGGAGAAAAGACATGACCTGCCAGTCTAATTCTTTTTGCCACAATCTCTAGCATGCTGCACAAATTGGCTCTTGTCAGGACTTCAGAGTTTGTGATTCTGTTCCTGTAAATGATCTTGAGTATTCTGTGTTACTGAAGAACGAAGGAAACACCACGGTACAAGATCTAACCAAATGATTGCAACACCTGTTGGGAAAACAGAGCAGTGCTAGAAGAGTAGACAAAGGGTGTAGTAGTTAAACTACCAAAGAAAGACAAAAATTTTTATTACCCACAAGGGGCGCTACCAAAGAAAGACAACCTCAGTGATTGCAGTTGACATACAGAAGTGGAAAAAGTATTCGTTGGAGAAGGATAAATAGATTGATAGATAAAACAAACAGAAGAGAGAAAATTTAATTGATCGATCGAAAATTGTGTGATAGCCCAATGGAGAAAGAGAATGTTGACAACACTGCCATTACTTGTAAAAGATGAAGCTCATACTCTACTGCATACTTGCATTCTGTTTGTAATTAATTTAATTTTCAGAGTTACCTCCCCTGTCTTTTTTTTTTCAACCAAAATTAATGATTATTCTTTTTGTTACCATATTTCTTTTGAAATACACTACCGTTGTTTCAGTTAATTTTGAAAATAATGAAGAATTTAATAAAATGACTTTGTCGTTTTTAAAGTGATATTTGGAATATAAATTAACATGAAACTTTGATGGTAGAATTTAATTTAAATCACTTTAAAATAAGAGATTTGTGCCATAGAACCAGGGGCACTCTCAGGCAGGTTGAAATCGAAAGGGCTAATGTCATTTTATCTTTACTTCTATCTCTTTTATTGTTTATTTGTTTTCAGTCATTAGACTTTTTATCAAACATTGGTTTTCTCAAGAATTGTATGCATCCAATTGAATGATTCCTCTCTCTGTCCTAACTCTAAGGTAGTGGTTCTCAACTGGGGTCCATATGGCCCTTGCGAATTGGTATGACCTAAGATTTTGTTGTTAACATTTACGTGCCATAAAATTGGTTATACTTATTCAATACACAAAATATTTCATACAATTCCTTATAATATTTAACTATAAAAATATAATAGCATATTTTAATGCATGAAATTGCTATGGAGGCCAGTAGCATAAAGTAGGAATCAAAGGGGTCCACAGATGATAATAAGTGTTAAGAACCACTGCTCTAAGGACTCTTATTTAATAGAACTGTATGTATACCATGTAATTTAATGAGATTTTTCTACACATTTCTCTACACATCATGCAAACTTTGCTAACACTTCTTATTCTTTCCTTTTTGTTAATAAAGTTGTTACAATGTATTTTGACCCCTTCATACATTTATTTTGGCCTTCATTATGAATAGGGTTGTTAGAAATAATTGTCCCTATTTGAGCCACAAAGTTTAGTTTATACTTGAATCCAGCCCACTTACTCTTGTTTATCCGGCCTGCATAACCAAATCTTCAAATCACACCCTGCTGTCTTAATAAATGAAAGGACACATTGAACGATGTACTTCTTAGAAATGTTGTACCTAAATACTTTTGATCATAGGTCTGTTTAACCAGGGCTCACTTGCAGCTAAAGGGTGAAAGGTAAAGACCTCCTTCAGTCATGAATGACCATGAGATTGCACCTAGAAAGTTACCCTTTCCAGGCAAATCCAGGCAAGGTTGTTTATGGAAGACTAGCAGTCACCCATGCATACTAGCCTCCCCTCTCCATGCTGCCAGTGTTATCCAAGGGAAAGGCAGAGGCCAATACAACTTGGAACTAATGACATTGCAACTCATTTCTACAGCTGAGTGAACTGGAGAAATGTGAAAAAAGTGCCTTGCTCAAGAGCACAATACACAGCCCGATCCAGGAATTGAACTCACTACCTCAAGATTGTAAGCTCGACACTAATCACTGAGAGCAACTATAACTAAATATCAACTAAGTGGACAATTAAATATCTTTGCCAACAGCAAGGCTAACATCCTAGCTACTCACTTCCCATAAATGTTGTTTTTGATGATAATTTCATAATCCTTAATCATATTTAAGCATTTCAGTATAATTCTTTCTTTTATTATTTTTAGATACGCAAGATGAGAGAAATCTATTTTATGTGGCCATAACTCGAGCAAAGTATTCTCTGTATTTAACAGACTATTTACACCATCTAATTAGTGAGTTTAGTGTGAGTATTCAGATTTTGATTCTAATATAAAGTTTGTGAGAATAACATTGATGAGTAATGATTTCAGAAAATTATATTGAAGTGGGTGGGAGTAACTGAAAAAGAGATAAGGATGTTGATGATGTGTTAGAGCATACCTTCAAGGTACAAGAAAATGATTGTACTTGAAAATATGAACTGAAGTGTGCTAGTGCCATGCAAAGGCACCTGTGCCAGTGTCTCATAAAAGCGCCTGTGCCAGTGCCATATAAAAGTGCCCATGTCAATGTCACATTAAAAGCACCTAGTACATTATGTAAAGTGGCTGGCATTAGGAAGTGCTTCCAGCCATAAAAACCATGCCAAAACAGACAAAATGGAGCCTGGACAGCTCTCAAGCTGACTAGTTCCTGTTAAGCCATCCAACCCATGCCAGTATGAAGAACGGATGTTAAATAATGATGATGATGAGAGTGATAAGAGTGGGACAGGTGATTAAATTTAGAAGTTAATGTAATAAATGATGTACAAGAGTGGTGCTGGGGATCTACGAAGTGGTCAGCAGTAACAGGAGGGATAGAGTGCAATAGTGTAATAATTTTTTGATAGATCAGGAAATATGGAAAACCTGTGGATAGATTGCAAAATAGGAAGATGATGTGCTGATTGAGTAAGATATACAGGGACAGAGATGGTGGTTAGAGATACATAGTGGTGGCTATAGTGAGTGGAGAAACATTGGGAGAGCCGTCGACAAGATATGGTGGGTGTTAAAAATGAAGAATAATAGTCCTAAGATGTAGCTCAGATATGAAGGCGAAACAACTGGAGGTACAGAAAGAGGTGATCAATAGAAAATAAAGTAGGAAAGGATGATATTGGGAATGAGAGATAGATGTTAAAGGAGGTAGTTTCAGGAGAGAGGGAGGTAACTAATAGCAGAAAGGGGAAGAAATATGTGCAGATTCTGCTGTTATATGATTACTGCAGCTGTTTGAAAAGTGATTGAGGGATGGGCATTAAAAAGATGAGAGGTGTGGATACCTTGATGGCTTAACAGGAACTAGTCAGCTTGAGAGCTGTCCAGGCTCCATTTTGTCTGTTTTGGCATGGTTTTTATGGCTGGAAGCACTTCCTAATGCCAGCCACTTTACATAGGCTGAGTGCTGGACCAGAGCCTAGTGAGTGTAGAGACATAAGCAGAATGCTTTTAGGGCCTCACTTTCATTTTGGTTAATGAGTTTTATCGATCTCTATGAAACACCAGTCATCTTGGTCCTTCATCTTCACTGTGTGACTCAACATCTTGAGATCAACCTTCCTACTTTGTCCCATGTATTCCTGGGTCTCCCTCTTCCACAAATACTATCACTTTAAGTGATTGGCTCTTCTGTACAACAGTTGTTGTCATCCATATGCATCTTCTGTCTTGCACACTAAGTCTGATTCCTCTTGTGTCCAATTTTTCCTTCAATACCTTCGTTCTTTGTTGTACCTGCACACTGAGGTTGCACATCCATCAGAGCTTACTAGACTCATTCCTTTCTAGTTTTCACATCTCCTCTGCATGTAGCATTGATGTTTGTCTACAAGCATCATACAATCTGCTTTTCACTTTTATCACCAACAGAGATAATAGTGCCCTGAACTTACTCCACCCAATTCTTTGTTTTCCATGCTGGCATAGGCTGAACAGTTTGACAAGAGCTGGTAAGGTTAGGGGCTGCACAAGCTCCATTGTCTGGTCTGGCATGGTTTCTACAGCTGGATGCCCTTCCTAATGCCAGCCCTTTTACAGAGTGTATTGGGTACTTTTATGTGGTATCAGCACAGTGCTTTTAATGTGGCACCAGCACAATGCTTTTTACATGGCATCATATATGTATGTATATATTTATGTGTTTGTGTGTGAGAGAGAGAGAGAAAGAGAGATCAGACTCCAAAGAGGCTGGTATTGGTCTGTATCAGCAAGATTTATATTATATAGTAAAATCAATAAAGTGAGTGCAGTGAACTTGCTGTGGGGATTGAAAAATCCAATGTTTTGGATGAGCATTTCTTCAGGGAAAAGTTGAAAGGAAAGAAATTAATGTGAGACAGCAGAGTTTTACAACACATACACACACACTTGTATGTGTGTGTTTGTAAAAGAGAGAATGTATACACTTGTTTAGGCTATGTTTGAACTCAGAACCTTAATCTTTACTTCTAACATAGGTTTCGATATTGTTAATCGTTTTGAAACCTTATATTGGAAATATAAACTTCTACTTCAAAGCCACCTTAAAGATTTATTCATCAGTCATGTTAAAGATTGTAATTATTTAATGTTGTCACTCAAACATTAAGGAGCTATTTGATGTTTGATTCATTGAAATTTAATTTTATATAACTGTATGTTTTTTTTCACAGGGTTCAAGTTTGCAAGTTGTAATGTTTGATGGATTGGAAACTTGTGGAAAATCCTTGGTTTGTAGCATGTGTATTTCAGTTGTAAAACAAAAAAGCAAGAAAACAGATATTTTTCTCTGCAGAGAAACTGTTCAAACGGTAAGATTAATATTTTCTTTTATATTCTTCTCTTTCAAATTTCTTTTATCTTCAACCTTGTACAAATATTTCCAAAAGAATATCCATCCCTCTCTCTCTCTTTCGGAGAGAGGCACAAGCACATACACAGACATATACACACATGGCAGTAACTTCCGCGTACCAAATTCAATCACAAAGCTTCGGTCGGCTCGGGGCTATAGCAGAAGACACTTGCCCAAGATGCCACGCGGTGGGACTGAACCCAAAACCATGTAGCTGGGAAGCAAGCTTCCTAACCACAGAGCCATGCCCGCACCTACAAAAAAGTGTATATACATATGCGCAGCGTTATTCGTGTGGCAAGTTTTCTACATATCAATAATTGTAATAAAGTTCTCCTATAACATTGGGGAACATGGTTTTTGTTGCCTGGTGTCTGATTTCAAAAATCAATGCTGATTTCGAAAATGAAATCCATTTTGCTCTATCACATCAAGATTTTTCACAAATTCAAATGTCCATTTTTCAACATTTCCAGTATTGTCAGCATTTCTAAGGATAGATTTGGCTTCATCAAATGCAAACCCATATATGGAGCTTGACATAACTTTGGGAACAGTTTTTCAATATCATTTAAAGTAAATGCAACTACAAAAGTGAAAACAAAAATCATGGTTTAAGTATATTCAGTAAATAAAAAGCATCAAGCTTGAGCAACTTGGAGACTAGGTATCAAGGCAGGTGGAACACAAATATTGATTCTGATCTCTGCAAAGAGACTGTCATGATGCAAGTTATTTGACATTAAACAATGATGATATGAATCTTTATCTCCTATGTTTGCATAAAAAGAGTTACTGAGCCGTGGCCATTGTTCTATGTTATTTCCCTGTCAACAAATCCTTTGGTAGCTCTTTGCTTTCAAAAGCAAGTAAATTGAAAACTATCTTACATGAAAAACTAGTAAGGGCTCACAGCAGGAAAGGTATCCTACTGTAAGCATTACCCCAGCATTTGGAGCCTGGTGTTGCCATCCGGTTTCACCAGTCCTCAGTCAAATCGTCCAACCCATGCTAGCATGGAAAGCGGACATTAAACGATGATGATGATGATGATGATGATATTCAACTAATCCATGTTAGCATGAGGAAATGGTCATACAAAGAAATAATTCCTATGCTTTTTCCTGGTACCTATTCTGAGTTATACTTGGAGTCTTGAATAAGTTGCTATTGACTGAACTATTAACAAAACCATCATAAACAATCTTTCATTTTAATGTAAGGAGCCTTCTGTTTCTCTTTTGTCTTGCTGTTATATTTCCAATATAGGGTTTTGTTTTCAATGATTCTGAATCTGAGACCTTATCAAAGCATGACTCTTTGCCTTACATACCAAAATATTTGTATCTTTTATTGATGTCTCTCATCTGATTATTTTCTCTTGTAGATGAGTCACATATTTGAAGGAGGAATAGTTTGTAAACGATGTGTCTCCAATATGGAACCAACTCTGGCTTTTCTCTGCAAGGAAACAGAAACTACTCAGTAATAATTGATTCTATATAAAGCTGTCTGTGATTTCTATATTGAAGTGCTTGTATTTCTTTGCAGAGGAAGAAAACGAAATATTCAATAATTTTATGATTCTTGGAATTAAATGTTTGATACAGTATTATGACTAAACATTGACATTTATTTCATCACTCTCTCACTCAGTCAATCAATCAATCATCATCATCGTTATTATCATGTCCATTTTTTCTATGCTTCCTTGAATCAAACGGAATTTTTTAGTCATATTCTCCTGTCAGATGCCCTTTCTGTCACCAACACTCACCTGTTTCCCACCAAGGTAATATTTCCCCATAGACAGACATGTTTTGCACTGAGGATTGGAAATAAACAATGCTCTTTTACTACCATCATGTAACAAAGGAAAACACACACATATTCATACATACATTCATAGTTTGCATGCATATATACATATACACACACATACACATGCATTCACACACACACACACACACACATGTATTTGTGTATATATATATACTCAATGGGTTCTGTCTACCAAATCTCACAAGGCATTAGTCAACCCGGTGTTATCATAGAAGACACTTTCACAAGGTATCAGGTGTGGTACTGAACCCAAGGCTACATGGTTGGGAAGCTGACTTCTTAAGCATACAGCTAGTGTCTCCAAATATATTTGTACTCAATTTTCAGCTAACTTAGCAATCTGTCAGTTTTTCAATGAAATACAGAGATAGTGAAAGTACCATAACAGCTGATTGCTTTTAATGCACATATCAGGTGGTGAAGACACAAACTGAGAGAGAAAAGGACACACTGTCATTTACAATGTTAGTCAGATAACTGACAACTTGTTCAATTCTGGCCTCTATGGCTTGAATTTTTATGCCAGTGGATTGGCAGAAACAGAAAGTGTATCCATCCATCCATCTTCTCTGCTCACAATTCCTGGAAGAGTCATGGGTATGGTGTCCTCAGGCACCTTCTCCATTGGATCCTATCAGAAGCAACCATCATTAGACTTTCCAGCTGGATTCCCAAGTGTGACCAACTGAGAAATGCATATTATCCAACCATTTCGTTTTTTGTCTACCCTAGGTCTCCTAATTGAAGAATCTGTCTTATGATTCTTTTCTGCAACATTCTAATCACATGTCTGCTGTACCAGAGCTGTAACGTCTCCGAGTGTGTAGGAGTAACAGTTTGACATGGAAAGACTCACTGATCCCTCAGCTACACACTTTGTTGAGTAATATTACTCCAGAGATCCTTCGGAGGAATCCTACTTTGGTCGCTTGTATTCATGACCATATTCTTTCAGTCATTACCAAACATTCATGAACATAAATGAGGATAGGTACAAAAACCAAAGTGTCTTACAATATTTTATTTAATCTTAAGGCAGCAAGTTGGCTTAATCCTTAACATACTTGACAAAATGCTTAGTGGCATTTCAGCCATCTTTACGTTCTGAGATCAAATTCCACTGAGGTCGACTTTGCATTTCATCCTTTCAGGGCCAATTAAATAAGTACAAGTGGAGCACTGGAGTCAATAGAATCAATTTACTCCTTCCCCTAAACTTGCTGGCTTTGTGCCAAAATTTGAAACCAATATTTTATTTCATCTTAAGGTGGTGAACTGGCAGAATTGTTAGTATGCCAGAGAAAATGCTTGGAGGCATTTCATCAGTCTTCATGTTCTGAGATCAAATTCTGCCAGGTTGACTTTGCCTTTCATCCTTTCTGAGTCGATAAAATAAGTACCAGTTAAGCACTTAATCAACTTAACCCTCCCCTAAAATTGCTGGCCTGGTGCCAATTTTTATTTCATCCATCTCCATTCTGAATTCAAATCTGGGTGGTAGGCTTAATCTTTCACCCAGTTTAACACCATTACCTGGTACTTTCAGTGTCTTTAATGGAGTCCACTCTGTTGCAAACATTCAGGAAAGGTCTTTGGTTTGAGGATACCTTCCCTCCATCCTTTGCACTAATTTCAGAGGTCCTGTGAAAGGTCATTGACATTACCTACCCTCTTGACGGAAAAGACGCCCCCACTAGCACCACTAATTGCTACTGTCAACTTTGCCTTTCAACCAACCAGGATTGATGAAGTATTTACAAAGTCATGCACTGCAATGAATTCAATGAGTCGATACCCTTTCCCTGTAAACTGTTGCCCGTCAGTCAATGTATGAAATCAATTATACAGTGTTTATTTTTATTTTTATACATACGTAAAATCTCATTTATGAAATTCTAAAATATTTAAAAAACAATTATATGTTACCATTTCATCATTATTGTTTTTGTGTATGCTTCCATACTGACATGAGTTAATTGAGACTTCTTGAGGTATTATTCTGCAGCCAGATGTCCTCCCTGATGCCAAACTTTATTTTCAGCTAATATATTTAATTTCATGTTAAGGTGGCATGTTTGCAGAATTGTTATAACACTGCGCAAAATGCTTAGTAGCATTTCATCCATCTTTACATTCTAAATTCAAATTCCACTGAGGTTCACTTTACCTTTCATCTCTTCAGAATCCATTAAATGAGGATCAGCTGAACACTAGGATCAATATAATCAACTTATCCCCTCCCCAAAGACTAGAAATTATATTGTTCATTTACAATTTTCACATAATGTCTAGACAAGGTAGACACAAACACACATACAACAGGTTTCCTTCAGTTTCCATTTACTAAATCCACTCACAGGGCAACCAAAGTTGACAAGGACTATAGCAGAAGACATTTGCCTAATGTGTTGCAGTGGGACTGAACCCAAGACCACATGGTTGGGAAGCAAGCCTCTTAACTACACAGCCACACGACAGGCTTCCATATACTTTCCATTTACCAAATTTCCCTCACAACCCCCACCACTACCACCACACACACACACACACACACACTTACATTGAGATTAAATTCTCAAGCCATTGAGATTTTAATCTCAAGCCATTGATCAGCTTAAGATTAAAATAGAGTATAGAACCACTCAGTGGAATCAAATCCAAAACCATGTTGTGAAGTGAACTTCTTAACTACACAGCCTTGCCTGCAACAGTTTTATATACTCTTTCTAAAATCCATACCATTTGTGTTTCATTCTGTGAACACCATTGAGTAGAATATAAGCCCTTGGTTAGTCAACTCTGGCCTAGTTATGATGCTAGTTTATTGCTATTTTACTTACACCTGAACATCGCAACATTTTTGTCCCCCTCCTCTCTCTCTCTCTTTTACCAGTAATTCACTTTCACTGATCAGTTGACGGAATTCCTCTCCACCTAATAATGTTCTTGTATGTAAGGAAGAAATCAATATATATAGGCACAGGAGTAGCTATGTGGTAAGAAGCTTGCTTCCCAGCCACATGGTTCTAGGTTCAGTCCCACTGCATGGCACCTTTGGCAAGTATCTTCTACCATAGCCTCGGGCCAACCAAAGCCTTGTGAATGGATTTGATAGACAGAAACTGAAAGAAGTTCACCATAGGCATAGGAGTAGCTGTGTGGTAAGTAGCTTGCTTACAAACCACATGGTTCCAGGTTCAGTTCCACTGCGTGGCACTTTGGGCAAATGACTTCTACTATAACCTTGGGCCAACCAAAGCCTTGTGAGTGGATTTGGTAGACGTAAACTGAAAGAAACCCATCGTATATATATATATATATAT
>NC_068986.1:66478255-66479373 GCF_001194135.2 Octopus bimaculoides | reverse complement strand
TATATATATATATATATATATATATATATGCATGTACATCTTTTACCTGTTTCAGTCGAGACTGTAGCCATGCTGGGACACCACCTTGAAGAATTTTAGTCAAACTTATCAACCCCAGTGCTTATTTTTTTAAGCCTGATACTCATTCTATCGATCTCTTTTGCTGAGCCACTGTTTATATATATATATATGCGTGTGTATAAATATATGTATGTGTGCATATATTATGGATGTTTGCATAGGTTGCATGTATGTTTCCATGTTTGCATAGGTTGGACAGAATTTGTTGTAGTAGATTTTCTACGACCAGAAGTCCTTCCTGTTTCCAACTAAGGTAATATTCCTCATGACCAGACATGTTTTCCATGGAAGATGCCGCTTACATGGTGGTGATATTTGTTTACAACCATTACATGAAGTCAATGCAACTAGACAATAAGACGCACATACACATACATATAGGTAAATATACATGTATATATGATAGGCTTCTTTGAGTTTCCATCTACTAGATCTATAGTTTATAGTAGTAGACACTTAAGACACTTACCCATGGTGCTATAAAGTGGAACTGAACCTGAGACCATGTGGCTGGGAATCAAACTTTTAACCACACAGCCATACCTATATATCATCACCATCATCATCATACGTCCGTTTTCCTTGCTGGCATGGGTTAAATGGCTTCACAGGACCTGGTAAGCCAGAGAGCTGCACCAGGCTCCTGTCTGTTTTGGCTTGGTTTTTTTTTTTCAGTTGGATACCCTTCCTAGCACCAGCCATTTTACAAAGTGTACTGGGTGCCTTTTATGTGTTACCACCACTGACCACGACTACAATTTCACTTAGCTTGCCATGTCTTCTCAAGCACATCAAATTGCCAGAAGTCTTGGTCACTTTTCATTGCCTCCGGGAGACTCAACAACCAAAGATGATATTTCACCACCTTGTCTGACACCTTCCTAGATCTACCTCTTCACACACACACACACACTCTCTCTCTCTGTCTCTATACATCTCTCACTCCTACCCAGCACATTATCTCCTTATTTTCAGGTTTATCATACTGTTACTCTCCATCCCTCCTGTACTGTCACTTATTGAGCTATTCCTTTTAT
>NC_068986.1:66444740-66478127 GCF_001194135.2 Octopus bimaculoides | reverse complement strand
ACTGTTACTCTCCATCCCTCCTGTACTGTCACTTATTGAGCTATTCCTTTTATCTTTCCCTCCACACCCCATACTGGAATTTACCACTGATTACCTTGTACATTCACCACCACCTTGTACATCATTCTCTACATTAATTTCTATCTCCATCTCTAACCATCTGTCACTCTCTTCTCACTCTCCTATGAACTTATCCATCCACCCTTCCTGATCCTCTGTCCATATTCTCTCTTCTCAATTTCTTGTACCTTGTGCATATACTCTTACACCACATCACCAACATCTTCATCTTCATTTTCTTTCCAGCTACTGTTACCCACTCCTGTATAATACAAAATAGTTATGTATCTATTCTGCAGCAAGTCACCTCTGTCTGTCTCACTGTGATACTTTAGCAATACCTGGGATAAAACCACAGCCCCCACCTTCTCTACAGCAAATTCCCTCAGTTAAAGTAGCTTCTTTTTCTTTATCTTGCAAGTTACTTGGTGACTTTACTAGTGTCAATGTCATGTAACAAAAAGTATCCAATACATTCTGTAAAGTAGTTGGCTTTAAGAAGTGTATCACGGGTGAGTAAGCTTTGTATTAAGGCTGCGTAAGGCCGAGTAAGTGAAGTGAAATAACCCAGTCATTATCTACCCCAGTGAAGGCATGTGACTTAGTGGTTTGAGTATTTGACTCATGATCTTATGGTCATGATTTTGCTACATGGTTGTGTTTTGTGTCCTTGAGCAAGTCACTCTATTTCACATTTCTCCAGATCACTCAGCTGGCAAAAATGAGTAGTGCCTGTATTTCAAAGGGCCAAATCCTGTGTCACACTGAATCTCCTTGAGAACTACATTAAGAGTACACATTTCTGTGGAGTGCTCAGCCACTTCTATGTTAATTTCATGAGGAGGCTGTTCCGTTGATCAGATCAACAGGAACCCTCGTCATCATAACCAATGGAATACCTATACCGGTTCTCTAGATCATGCCAGAGACTACCTGAATAATAACTAAAGAAAAATGCAGAAAAATTAGTGGGTAATATCAATCGATAGAGTAAGTTGAGGTCTGCACAACAGACTACATTGTAGGAATGATGAAGATAAATGTCTGAATAATGATGATTAATTAGAACAAGTAATTATTATTACCTCAACCTTAGCATTATTTTCACTAGTGACCCAACTAGGGAACTTCTTTAATAATCCCTCAACTTGCTAGAATTACCTGATAAATTTTACTCCAATATACTCCACATTATTTTTAAAATGGAGACACCACGTTTTAAATCCTAAACCTGTGAAAATAAATGCCTAAAGATGTTGATCATATGACAGAGTTTGACTGAGACATGCTGTGTCTGCAAAGCTTGAGATGCAAACATATAGGTTGCCCATAAGAAGTTAGTCAATTATCGACGTACATTAGGTCTGCTCAAGCAGAGCTAACTAGAGCTGTTGCTAAACAATAACAATCATTATCTCTATCATCAAACAACCATTATCTCTATCATCAAACAACCATTATCAAGACTATCACTACCATCATTATTATCTGGACTGACATCAGCATTAGCTGATTGTAGTTCATTTCTGATGTTGATATAAGATGAACAATTCAACATGTCATTCATGAAATCTTGCTGTCTTTTACATTAGAATAACTCGTGGAAAGGTCAAATGAATTTGAAATAAATATCACAAACAAAGGAGAATTGACAAGCAAGCAAAACATTTGCAGCAAACCTGTACAAGGTTTAAAATCATTAGTCTGCTTACTTAACCGACCATTTGTTATGAAGTATATTTTGCAATAAAGATTGTTTCCTCTAGGAATTCATGATAAGGGTTTACATTTACAAAACTCTCCAACTTATATAAGATCACCTTCATCATCATCACCATCTCAGCTGCCACCACCATCATCATTTTATGCTTGTTTTTCTATGTTTGCATGTACTGGATGGGTCTTATCCAGCATTGTCTCAATGCTTGTTGCAGTTTTTTTGTCATTTCCTTCACAAGATTCAGCTTCCTGATATTAGCTTTCATCACAAAGGCAGTAAGAAGGCAGAATCATAAGCACACCAGGCAAAATGCTTAGAGGCATTTCATCCACCTTTACAATCTGAGTTCAATTTCCGCCAAAGTTGACTTTGCCTTTCATCTTTTCAGGGTCGATAAAATAAGTACCAGTTGAGTACTGGGGTAAAAGCAATTGACTTACACACTCCCCCAAAATTTCAGGCCTTGTACCAAAATTTGAAATCGATATTAGTTTTCATCACTTCAGCATAGTTTCCTATCACTTTGATCTCTTAACACTTTTTTATTCAATTGTCATCCTCCCAACAGAAGACATGCCTATACCAGCTCAATCTCTTCTCTGGCATATAATATCTAAATCATACTCAGCATTTTCTCTTCACTCATTTGTGCTCTAGTGTTAATGCACACTGACATTATTATCCAGCCTTCATACATCTGCAATCAATGCTCATGTTTTACTACCAGGCAGTTTATTTCATTGGGTTCTTAGCGCTAACTACTTCTGTGCATCTCCCACATACAAAATGCTTCTCCTTTGTTATCCTGTCTTCAATCCCACTGCACCTTTTGTGCAACTATAGTTTACATTGGGTACACTAAATAGAATGCGTACATATTCATTTTTCTGCATGTCAACAATGGCCACTTCTTTTTTATAAGCTAAAACCTTGTCTTTGCAGGGTTTTCTTTAAAATCTCTTGATTCCAGGCTTCACTCCCATTTTGAGAATTTCTTTTCTAATTCTGTTCTTCAATATGTTCATCATTGACAAAGAATTAGATTATCACTATTTAGCTGTCATCGTCACTGTTCTGTTGTCTCATCATCATTTCATTCTGTTGGATTAGCAGAATCATTAGGGCCTCAGAAATAAGGCTTTGTAGTGTTTGTTCTAGCTCTTTATATGCTCAGTTCAAATCTTGCAAAGTCAACTTTGACTATCATCCTTTTAGGATCAATAAAATAAAGTACCCAGCAAGCACTGGGGTCGGTGTAATCAACTAATCCCAACCCCCAAAATTTCATACCTTGTGCCTGTAGTAGAAAGGATTATTATTATTGTTATTATTGTTGCTGTTGTTGTTAGCATAGGTGCATGCATGGCCTCCCAACTACAGGCTTTCAAATTCAAACCCCCCACCACCACCACCACCACCCTACACAGCACTTTGGACTAGTATCATTTGCTATAGGTTAAGGCAGACCAAAGTCTTGCAAGTGGATTTAGTGGACAAAAACTGAAAGAAGCCATCTCTCTCCCTCTCTCTCTCTCTCTCTCTTTATTGCACAATAGCTGTGCACAAGTGTCACTGTCATACAAGCAGCATCCCTTATTTCCAACATTTCATGAGGACATTCCTTGCCGTTTGGAAATAGAATTTTACTTGACAACAGGAAGGACATCCTGCCAATTCAACCTCAAGGAATTCTGTACGATCCATGCAAAGCAGGCAAGTAAAAGTGTGCATTAAAACGATGGCAATCATCAAAATCTGTATGTAAATGTTTTGGTGTCTGTATATATACATACACACTGTAAAATGGTTGGTGTTAGGAAGGGCCATCCAGCCATAAAGACCATGCCAAAGCAGACACTGGTTACAATGCAGTCCTTGACTCACTGAATCTCTGTCAAACCATCCAACCCATGATACCACCACCTCCATCATCATCATCATCATTATCATCAGCGATATGGTGGTGGTGATTTTATTATATACAGTGTTCAAGCAAAAGAGAGAACAGAAAGCAGCAATAAGTCAAGTAAAGAAAGACAGCAATGATAGCCTAAAACGCATGCATAGTGCGAAGGATTAAAAACACAAAGAGACAGAACACTAAACAGTAAAAGAGCCTAAGAGTCACAAAGATGAAAGGGTGCATAGGCACATCAGAGTAGCATTGGCAAATTTTGGAAAGCAGGGAATTTTTTAAGAATATGGTGTCAGGGACACCTAACAATTAATGTGGTTAGTTTATTCCGTGCTTCAACAAGTTAGTTGAGTTTGGTTGTCCTCCCGATGCTTTAATGATTTCATGCAAGCACACCATCCACCATGGTCCCCCATGCATGTTCTTAATTTGTCAACATTTGAAAGCGAAATTGTGATGGCACCACCTTTCAAGTGTGATCGTTACCAGCGTCGCCTTCCTGGCACTTGTGCCGCAGCTTTGCATTCCTGGCACGTGAAGATTCATTCGAGTGAGATCGTTGCCAGTGCCGCTGGACTGGCTCCTGTGCAGGTGGCATGTAAAATACACCATTTTGAGCGTGGCCGTTGCCAGTACCGACTGACTGGCCTTTGTGCCGGCGGCACGTAAAAGCCCCCACTACACTCTCGAAGTGGTTGGCGTTAGGAAGGGCATTCAGCTGTAGAAGCTCTGCCAAATCAGATTGGAGCCTGGTGTAGCCATCTGGATCACCAGTCTTCAGTCGAATCGTCCAACCCATGCTAACATGGAAAGCGGACATTAAACGATGATGATGATGATGATGATTGCCATTCCACTATCCTGAAGCAAGTTGTCCTCATAGGTTAGACATTTTCTTCCCCCATTGATTCTTTCTTCAACTGACTGCTGTATATAAAAACAAAAGTGAGCTTAGAGAAATAACTTGTAGTGGCCAGTGACATGTATATGAGCAACATAGACAAATACAGAGTGCATGCATCAATAGTTCAACTAATAGTTCAACTAATAGTTCAACTAACACACCAGCTCAACCACATTATTACAAACACCAGGAACTCTCTTAACTGAAAAAGTCTTGTCACTCTGTTAGCAACCAACTTGAACTCTCTTAAAAAGAACTTAAGTAAATTCAAAGAAAAATCATACATATGACAGGTAGTTTTCATTTAGTAATTTCACTCCAGTCTGAGGCTACAGTAGAAGACACTTGCCCAACATGTTACTCAATGGGACTGAACCTAAAACAATATGGTTGCAAAATGGACATCTTAATCACAGCCATTTTTAATAAATTAGTTTGGCTTTTGATAGTTATAGATGATTATAAAAATTCTAGGAATTACTGTTTATCTCACTAGTTACAGATAAATAATATATATAACTACTTGCTTAGGAGCAGGGTAAAGGGTAAAGACTCCCTTTGGCCATGAATGACCATAGAATTGCACCTTGAAAGTTCTCCTCCAAGGTACAAATCCAGGCAAGGTTGTCTATGCAAGACCAGCAGTCGCCCATGCATACCAGCCTCCCCTCCCCACACCACCAGTGTTATCTAAGGGAAAGGCAAAGGCTGGTGCAGCTTGGCACCAATGATGTTGCAATTTATTTTTACAGCTGAGTGAACTGGAGCAACATGAAATAAAGTGTCTTACACAAGAAAACAATACAGAGCCCAGTCCATGAATTGAACTCGCTACCTCTTGATTGTGAGCCTAACACTCTAAGCACTGGGCTGAGAGAGATGAATGGGATTGTTTGAAGTTCATATCATTCTTTTACAAGGGCATTAAATAATACAAACCTCAGTGAGGAGCAGTTGCCATGAGCAATGGAAAATCATGAATTGTGGAGAGACTTTGTCAGTAATGTTTGACCGTGATTGCAATGATAAGACATATAAGTGAATTGACATCAGCTTTAGGACTCAGGCTCTTTCAGAGATTACTTCTGGCTCTGTAGCATTCACCTCTCAGATAAATATATCATTTAGTTTGCTAGATATAACAGATAATTCTCCTTCAAATTAGCCTTTACTTTCTTAAAAAGGGAGAGGTACATTATATAATATAATATAATGAAGTTATTGTATACAGTTCTCAGGTGCAGGAAAAGTAACCAAAACTGCATGAGCAGTACATAGAATATGCACAGGAGGTGAACAGTGAATAAGTCTTTAAAGCAAAAAGGTGGGAGGAGGGCATCGGGTGTACTATTGGTAAATTTTGGGAAGCATGGAAGTTTTGAAGGATGTAGTGTCCCGGTAGCTAACAACTGATGTGGGTAGTTTATTCCATGTTTCAGCAATTCTGAGAGTGAAAAAATGTTTCCGAAAGTCATGGATGCTCTGTTATGCAATGCCTGATAGAAGGATGATGTGATGACCATGACTGCAATGCCTCTTAATGTCTTAATGACTGTTCAGTCAAGGATGGCCTGGTGCTAAACATGAATAAAATCATAAAATGGTGAGCAGAGATATTAAAGCATTCTGCAGAAAAGAAAGAGAAACAGTAGTTCAACCATTTTTTTATAAAGAGTTAAATGTAAACTTTCAGATGTATTTTGATTATATAATTATCATGCCAACTTATCTGAAGTAATTATCTCATTCCCATATATAAATTCACCCTTCCATTTACAAATATGTTAGTTCTACTGACATAAAACCCTCACTTATCCATTTTTCCTATTAAGTCCTCTTTGTTATCTGTATGTTAGAGATCTCTTACATACTCTGCATATTTGAAGTAAATTAGTCCTCTTACCGTACTCATTACTAATGTTGCATTGTAGATATTGATAAGATTATGTTAGACATTACAATATGGTATTCTTTCGATATAATTTTATAAAATAAATATGTTTAGATAATACTGATATATGATATATAATAAATATGTTTAGATAATACTGATATATAATATAAAATAAATATGTTTAGATAATAGTGTACCATGCTTTCACACTGGTGTGGATGGCCAAATCCCATAAATACTCATAAAAATATACAGTAACATCAAGTATGGCAAAATTCAGTGAATAGTAAAGCAGTTTTCATTGATATGTGTATTAGATAACTCACTCTTACCTATATAACCAACTGTATCAGGCATTATATAAAATTACATAATTTGTAATTCAGTATGTAGATAAACATATACAAGGGTGGTACCCAAAAGTAATTGGAAACATTCTCTGCAAGGCAAGCTGATTGCAGTTCAGGATTCCACCGCTAGAAGCCACTTGATATGATCCTCAGGCATCAGTCTGCCAACCGGTGATGGTGAGTAAAGTTGTACTGCCACACAGTGTGTCTTTGCTTTACGGCGCTTCTCCCCTGTTTGTCAATTTTTGCTATGGCTGAAACAAAAGAACAGCGTG
Source organism: Octopus bimaculoides (assembly GCF_001194135.2). Lineage (NCBI taxonomy): Eukaryota > Metazoa > Mollusca > Cephalopoda > Octopoda > Octopodidae > Octopus > Octopus bimaculoides. The sequence goes on along the minus strand of NC_068986.1, from coordinate 66,471,009 downwards.
TTTCTGTGAATTTCTGTTTTCTGCTGGGGAAAACAGTTGTCATGCTTCAAACAGCTTTCACGGACACTGCCATGAGTAAAACACAAGTTTACAAGTGGTTTTCACATTTTAGGAACAGTCACTTGTTGCTTGAAGACCAACCTCATTCAGGGTGACCGACAGTCTACTGAATGAATGGGAACATCATGAAAATTCACAAACAGATCTTAGAAGACCATTGCTGAACAATTGATAAACTTGCTTATATGACTGATATGTTCTGGAGCTCCTGTCAACGAATTTTGAGCAAGGAATTATGAATGGAAAGAGTTGCAGCAAAATTTGTGCCTCACTTGCTCACAGATCAAAAGCAGTCATCACTGAATGCCTGTTGTGAACTGAAAAAACAGTTGGAAGTTGATCCAGATCTTTTTTTGAAGATCATCACTAATGATGAGAGCTGGTGTTATGACCACGACCTTGAAACAAAGCAGCAATCAAGCTTTCAAAGTCACCACGCCCCATAAAGGCACATCAAATGAAGTCCGATGTCAAGACAATGCTGATTTGTTTCAATCATATAACCTTCTTTTGGAAATGATCTAGAATGTTAGTATGTATAGCAACAGCACTGACCCACAAATGTTAGCAGTGTTCCAGTTTGTGCATACTTTGAGTTCCCTATGGTGGGCTAGAAATTAATCAGAGCTTAAGTATTTTCTGGCTCTAAAGAAGAATTCTGTCTTTAGATGCAGCTTTTTATATACATGAAGGTCACCCTGAGAGATTATCAGATTGTGAGGTCTAGCATATGTAATGAGTCTGGGGGTTTCATTTGCATTTTTATCAGTATAACTAGGGAATGAAACACCAAACAGGTTCTGTAACATGTGTGATGATTGTATCTATGTACTATTAGAAGCAACAAATTTTATCTTTTATGCATTTCAGTCATGAGACTGTAACCATACAGGAGCACTTGAAGAATTTTTAGTTGAATGAATCAACACCTGTACTTATTTTTTTTTTTTTAAGCCTGGTACTTATTTTATCAGTTTCTTTTGCAGAACTGCTAAGCTACAACTCACCAGTACCAGTTATCAAGCAGTGGTGAGGACACACACGTGCGTGTGTGTGTGTGTGTGTATGTATATGTATATAATGGTCTTCTTTCAGTTTCCATCTACTAAATCCTCTCATAAAGCTTTGGTCAACCTGAGGGTATAGTAGAAGACACTTGCCCAAGGTTCCACACAGTGGAACTGAACTCAAAACCGTGAGGTTGGGAAGCTTCTTACCACACAGCCACGATCATGGATTCAATACGTGTCTGGAGTGAGGTCTTTCAGTTGCATATTGATGTTATTTGTGTGTGGAAGGTGAAAGAGAGATGAAACTTGGTACCATCTGCATTAAAGGTAACAGAAAGTCGGTGACAGCAACTGGGTCATTGATATATAGTAAAAAGAATATGGGAGACATTATTGAACCTTAGTGTGTGCCAGAGTTGACAGAAATCAAAGAAAGCTCTGTTGGTACATGCTGTGGCTTACATTCCGAGAACTGAGAGATGGATGTAAAAAATAAACAAGCAGCTTAGCTAGAAGGTTCTCTTCCCAGAAACAATTGAAAGCTTTACTAATATGAAGTGCAAAACAACATTGCTTTCATCAAAGTTCTCAAAGGGAAGAAGTAACACAAGAGAGAAAGTTTTCACTCTATCGATGTCATATTGGGAATCACTGAAGAGGAAGAGAAACTCAAGATGATAAAAGAGAAAGACTATTGACAAAGAAGCTCACTTTGCAACCATGAAGTTTTGGGTTCAGGCCAACTGAGCAAGTGTCTTCTACAATAGCCCCAGAATAAACAATGTGTTGTGAGTGAATATAATAGATAGAAACTGTAAGGAAGCCCTTCATGTGTATGTGTGTGTGCGCGCATGTATGCCTGTGTGTTCCCCACCACTGCCTCTTGACAAATATGTTGGTTTGTTTATGTTCCTGTAACTTAGCAGTCCAGCATAAGAGATCAATTGAATAAGTACCAGACTTGTACTGGGGTTGATTTGTTTAACTAACTCTTTCAAGGCAGTTTTCCAGGATGATTGCAGGCCCCTGACTGCACTTATGTCTCACATGTACCCATTTATTCATCATCATCATCATCATTTTAACATTCATTTTTCCATGCTTGTAGAGGCTGGACAGAGTTTATTGAAGTAGGTCTTCTATGGCTAGATGCCCTTCCTGTTGCCAACCCTTACCTGTTTCCAAACAAGATTATATTTCTCCATGGCCAGACATGTTCTTGCAGAATATTGGAAATGAATGACACTGCTTGTATGATAGTGACTATCATTTACATCTATCATGCGATGTCAAGACAAGGAAATGCAAACATACACACACTCACACATATATACATATATACACATATACAGCAAGCTTCTTTCAGTTTCTGTCAACCAAATGTGCTCACAATGCTTTGGTTGGCTTCATATTATAGCAGAAGACACTTGCCGAAGATGCAATGCAGTGGGACTGAACACAGAACCATGAGGTTGGGGAGCAAGCTTCTTACCACACAGCTATACCAGCACCTACATTTCATTATGCATGCATAATAAAACGCAAAATATGAGAAAATTAGTGATGGTTGGTGTTGGCAATGGTTATACAATGAAATTCATGACTTTGTATGAATTTCTATACTGTTATATAGAGAAGTGGAATATGACATTTTGGCATTTCCCCTTTGTCAGAGAAAAAAGAAATTCAATTGAAAAATAAGTAGCTATTTGGCAGAGCTGTTAGTGTGGTATTTACTCTGGTTCTCAAAATTTTGAGTTCAAATTTTTCCAGAATTAATTTTGCCTTTTATCCTTTTAGGGTGGATAAAATAAAGTTCCTATCAAGGGAAACGAGTAGATTGTCAGGATTATGAGAGCATTGGACAAGATGCCTTGAAGCATTCATTCCAGCTCTTTGCATGCTGTTCTTTTTGGGTGATAGATTTAATCTATCACCCTAGTTTAACATCATCACTTGGTACTTGGGTACTTTTTTCATAGTTCACTCTGTTGCAAGTATAAGTCTTCCATTTGAAGATAACTTCCTCATTTTCCTTTCACCAATCTCAGAAGCTTCATGATCTTGCTTGATGAGACTGGAGTCATTCTAAGTTAGTGGTTCCAGAGGTGTCATCATGTGTAGAGCCAATCAGGTTCACCAGTGCTCTCCATCGCTGGTGGTCCTATGCCAACCCCTCTGCGTTCTCCAAGGTGATGTTGAGCCTCTGGAGATTCTCCCCAATCACGTCTAGCCTTCTGGTGCAGAGTCTGCCATGAGGCCTCTTCCAGCCTGCAGTTTCTGCATCAAATAAAGCCCTGGTAGGATGATCTAGTGGGAAACAGCGGACATGTCTTCACCAGTGCATGTGACAGATTGTTATGAGATGGGAGATTGTGGATTGATGCATGCATGCAGTTCTTTGTTGGAAATGTGATGGCACCATCTGATGTTCTTGATAGTTCTCAGAGCTCTGATATCGAAGCCATCGATACTCTTTGCCAGGGTCTTTGAGAGGGGATCCAGCTTCTGAGGCCCAAAATAAATATGGGGACATAATTACTTCCTTCTCTGACTCACCAGTAAAACAAAATATAGGACACACAAGTCAAACTCATTGTAATTGCTTCAACATAGGCTTCCAGAGCATACAATACAAACTGTGGATGTTGCCAAAACTAAAATTGAGAAAAAATTTCATAACCTTCACAACAGTAAGAAAGTTACTTTTCATAAGAAAAAATACAATTAGGCATTTTGTTGATTAATTTATTAAGATAATCACTTAATAATTTTCATGTGTGTGGATGGGATGGTGAGAGAGACAGAGACAGTGTGTGTGTGTGTGTGTGTGTGTGTGTGTGCTTATGTGAAATAGCACTTCAATTTTGGAAGTATGACATAATTCATATGTTGTTCACATAATCAAAACAGGAATACTGATGAGTTTATCAGACACAAACATTAGGGAAAGATGTTTCTTATTAAACAACATTGCTTCTTGAAAATTGTTAGTTAGAATTCTAGCTCCTTGGGGCATCAGAAAGTCCAAGAAAGTGATTCTTTGCACCCATTGAATATTTGCTGGCTGAAAATAATAAAAAAGAATCCAGTTCTGAAATAAAAGCTATGTGAACCAACACAGATTCAGTTACATGAGAATCAGTCACATGTTCAATCCTAAGGGTACCACTAAAGTCACTAGCATAGCTAGAGTGTGTGCTGCTTAGGGTAGCCTTTCCCTTTGCCACCCCCAGACCTCACAAAAAACACATATTGCCTACAGTAGACCCAAAAGTGCTACCTGACCGCTGGTTGACCAAGCTGGTGCACTTGCTTTTCCATTTTCTGTGGAAGGGTCAGGTACCACTGGTCAGGAGCTCCATTTGCTGTCAACAGCCACTGAACAGAGGCCTTGGCATTCCGTGGTTGCTGATGTGCAGACATGCGCACAGGCTACAGCATCTCAAGTCTTTTTTGGACGGTGAGCAGGTGTGGTCACTGTTCATCAGACTCTCCTTTCCACAGCTCGTCTCTTTGACGGAGCTGCAATCTTGGATCAAACGTACACCGAGAAAGGGCGCTTGGCACTTTGAGTGCTGTCAAGCAGGAAAAGTGCAAAGACATTCTTGGGGAAACTCTAGGTGTCGATGATGATCTGCTAAGCAGTTTGTTTGGCAGAACTTTCGGGCTGAGGCCCATGGATAACTTCCAAAAGTCCCTTGCCTGGCAGCGCTATTGAGGGGCGCTGCCTGTTCAAGATAAACTCTACCGGCATGGAAGTGCCAGCAGCCAGGCCTGCCCAAGGTGTACTCAGAGCCATAAAACTGTTCTGCACGCACTTGTCCAGTGCCCAAATATTGCTGACCTGTGGGTTTATGCCAAACAGCTACTGTCGCATGTAGAACAGATCCAGCTATCAGCTGAATCCATAGTGAAGATTGCCCCACCGACCTCCTTTAACTGGGAGAGCAAGGCAATTTTCATTTGTCTGGTGGCTGTAGCAAAAGAGGTGGTATGGTAGACCCATTTGAAAGGGCTAAAGTCAGACACTTTCCTCTTTGGCCAAGGCCTCATCAACTTTTTCAAGTTCCACTTGAAAAGGAAGGTGAGAGTAGAGAGGGAAGTGTTGTCTCGTAGCAAATTTGTTGAAAGGTGGGTGAATGTCAGAAGAATGTCCAGTATGGATGGACCAATTCTGAGAATACAACTGTAAAAAAAATGGTATAAAACGGAGAAAAGGCTTTTATGGGTTTTTCCATGAGTAATCTTTAAAGCACCTCCCCCTGTTGGGAGTTTTGTACTTGTTATATTTTCGTTGTTATCAAATGTTTATACAGACCTTTCTTTTTTATTGTCCTGTGTTTGTCCTTACATGTTTTGATTTATATTATCCCTTGTGGCCAATAAAACAAGAATTAATTATTATTATTATTATTCAGGTCACTGACTGGAATCGAACTCGGAATCTTGGAGTTAGTAGCCCGCACTCTTAACCACTATGCCATATGCCATGGAGTGAATTTTAGGGCTTATAAATCTAATATTTTCCTATCCTTCCTTAATACCGGTTCCCATATGCTTAGGAGGTTGTTGTGTCCTAGCATATATGCTGCTTCTTTTAGTTTTCATGATTTCCAGTGGTGTTCTCTATCTATTATTCCAGGCATTGACCTGAATAATAATAATAATAATAATAATAATAATAATAATAATAATAATAATAATAATAATAACAACAACAACATCGAAAAATACCTTAGGAATGAGATCCCAGGTTTGAAATTTCCCCAAGACACCTGATGAAGTTTGGAGGGTATATCAGCCAAAACGTTGTGTTAACAACAAACAAGATGAGGACAAATATCCATCAAATGTAAATAATGTATATAATTCCTCATCTCTTAAATATAGAACTAGCATTGATTTGTTTACATCCCTGCAACTAAGCAGTTCAACAAAAGAGACTGATAGAATAAGAACCAACTTGAGAGCATACTCTGATACAGCTCTCTCTCTCTCTCTCTCTCTCTCTCTTTCTCTCTCTATCTCTCTCTCCCCTCTATCTATCTATCTATCTATCTATCTATCTCTCCTTTTCCATCTGGGATAGCCATGTATCTCCTTTGTAGCAAGATACTTGTTTCTGTCCCTCTGTCATACTCTAATCTCTCATCATCTGGCACAAATTCACTTCCCTCGATACCACAACCCACACAACTGAGGGGTGTAGTATTGACTCCCTTCAACAGACCTCACTGTTCTTGGTGCCTCATAAAAAGCACTTTGTACACTCTGTAAAGTGATGGTGTTAGGAAGGGTTTCCAACCATAAAAACCATGTCAAAGCAGACAATAGTAGAGCTTGGCCAGCTCCTGTCAAACCACCCAACCCATGCCAGCATGGAAAATGGATGTTAAATGTGGATCATGATAATGATGATGATTATGTTATGCCTAACATAACTACGAAAAGCAGCATAATCAGTGTAGCATTTCCATTTAGCTATGAACTCCAGAAATTTGTCTTCACCTTCAGCTTTTTAACAAGCGAGATATAACTATCTAAATAGCTAGTCCCACTGTCAGTCTATTTATATGCCCTTCAATCTTTTCCAGTTTATTTGTGTTTCTATCAGTTTATGTGTCTTACTTCTGCACAAAACATTTTAGAAAAGTTTCATAGAAAACAATCGTAACAAATATAATTATCACCAAAAATAATCAACTTACAGATAGATACAGGTTTCGGTTCTTCATACCAATATTTCCTCTTCAGTAGGTCTACTTTACTCATTTTAGCTGAATTTAAAGCACGAGTATGCTCTGAGCGGTCAATAGGCTGAGTGTGGGATAACTGAAGTTTCTTAGGATTCTTGATATGTGACAGAGAAGTAGCTGAACAACAGAACAAAGACACTAAATATTCTCAGCTGTATATGAGCAGAGGATTTGATCTGCCAACAACAAATTAGTTTTAACAATTTCAATGTAAGTTTTTCTTCCCAATCCTTGAATTTTTCCATTGGAAATTTCAAATTGATAGAAGTGATATTTTATGAAACCAAAACTGTAGCTGTAGCAAAACTGTAGATTCAGAGAGAGAATCCAAAGTTAAAATAAAAATTGGAATTGAATAAAAACACCATATCTATCCAATGTTTCCCCCTAGTGGATTCCTTGTCTTGTGTTTCTGACTTTTTAGCCTTCCTCAATGGGAAATACCAAAAGGAATTAACGCTGGGCAGATTAAAGCTGTAGCTTTAACTAAAAACTCAATCACTAATGTTGACTCATTTTCATTAAGCTACAATTTTTACACCTTTTATCATAAAAGAGAATTTTATCTCCTTGACAACTGCAGTGAATTTGCCTTAAGAATTTATATGTCACAAACATATTTTAACTAACCTAAAGTTTGTTCTTCTAGTTTATATTTTTGCAACATTATTATCTTAAGGTGTTCATCTATCTTCATGTTAATTTTAGTTGAATTATATTTATTCAATTCCAATTTATATTTCAACTTTAGATTCCTTCTCTGAATCTTATACATAGCTACAGTTTTGTTTCCATAAAATATCACTTTTATCAATTTGAAATTTTCAATGGAAAAATTCAAAGATTGAGAGGAAAATCTTGCGTGCCCTTCCTAACTTTTTGTCTTACATGTCACCTCTTGTCCTGCTTATTCCATTTTGTTTTTCTGTGGTATGTGAGACAGAAAGTCGTTGAATAGACTTCATAATGTGTGATGAAAGAATTCTAACAAATAAACTAATAATAATAATAATAATAATAATGATAATAATAATAATGATAATAATAATAATAATAATAATAATAATAATAATAATAATAATAATAAGGCTAAAGCGAAAATCAAATAAATAATGCATGTGTTTACTAACAAAAGATGACCATTCCCAAATATAACAACATATATATAGGTTATGAGAGGTAATGGTGTCAAGAAGACCCAAAAGTGTCAGGTAATGCTGAATAATTGCTATGGACAGACTATAGCTAAGCTCCAGGTTCGATGATTATACAAATGAGGAATCCAGCGTAGGTCATATATTAGCATGCATATATATAAAAAATTAACAGAATGAGATAAAAAATCCAAGGCTACACAGAAACAGCTGTAAGCCTCTACACGGAAACAGCTGTAAGACCTTCTCTTTATAAATGTTCTGAAATCTTTCATAGCCTTGGATTTTTTTATCGCATTCTGTTCATTTTTTATATATATACACACACACACACATGCATATATATATATATATGTATGTATGTGTGTATGTATGCATGTATGAAATATGGCAGTCACCATATTTCATTTCCTAACAGCTTCCTCTGAAGAGTACAGCTTACATAATCGGACTGTTACCTAACACTCCATTGAACCCCTAATGCAAAACTGATTGGTAAGATCAGCCATAATGGATTTATAATACTGTAAACTAATATTAATATATGTATATATATAAATATATATGGAATAGGGATTTGGAATCTGGGCAGCTACTTTATTAGTACTCTGGTTCCAGCTAACTACATTGAATGATAGGGAAAATATAAAATTAAGATAAACAGTTACACTGTACTTCACTAGACAGATACACCCTAAGTTTGCTTCCTTAGATTTTATGCAACATGCAGAGTATATATTCAAGACATCATAAAAAGGAATTGAGAATTATACATCTTCAAAGCATATTTATTACAGTATTATTTTGATTTCATTCACATGAGATTTCAGTCCTGACATGCATTTACATATATATAAGTATGTATAGTTTCAGTATAAATGAAATAAAAGAAGCTGAAAATGCACTGAGAATGTTTAGGAAAATTTATTAATATTTATATTGATACACTTAACCAGTTTCACCTCTCTGTAGACCACATTTAAGGCAAGTACGAATAAATTTTGTTTGCTTCCAACCCTAGAGAATCCGACATTAGAAAGTGTAAGATATGAGGGATGTGGAGTTGTGTCGTAAAATGCATCATTCGCAATACTCTTTCACAACCCTCAAATCTTGCACCTTTGAAAACCACACAAATATGAAACCAGTGAAGCATATTAATATTAATATAGATAAATCATCTTGTATACACTCTTAGTGCAATTTCAATTTATTTTATATATACATACATATATATATTATGGGTGTGTGTGTGTGTATATATATATATACACACACACACACACACACACACATATGCAATATATATATGTGTGTGTGTGTGTGCATGTGTGTGAGTAGTTATTTTCATAAATAACTCTATTTGTTAATACAAAGGAAGTATTATTCAAGAGAATACTTACAATCATTTCCAGAAGATCCCTTTAGCAACCAAGGACACATTGGTTTGTCATTCTACATAAGACATATTAGATATCATATTAACTCTTTAGAGTATAGTGCATTATTTAAACTCTAACAGATATCTACTTTTTTTTTTTTTTTTTTTTTTTTTTGTAAGTAAATATCCTAAGTGCAGTCATGGTTATAAGCGCTTGTGTAACTGTGTAATTAGAAATTTGCTTCCAAACTACATGCTTCCCAGTTCAGTCTTACTGTGCAGAACCTTAGGCAAATGTATTCTAGTACTATCACAAGCCAACCAAAGCCTTGTGAGTGGATTTGGTAGATAGAAACTGAAGAAAAGCCAATCATGTATATATATTTCTCAATGACAGTGCTAATGTGCACTGAATATGCATAAGCTGATGACATGCAACAATCAGTGAACTGATGATACAGAGACTTAAAATTTCGAATGTAATTTTGCCTATCTGTAATCATTTAATTTTGTCCTCCATTCACAATGAGATTGAGGTGTACTTCTGTCATCACATATGACTTGCTCATGAGAAAAGACACCTTGGGACCAGTTGCAGGACACACACCTATGAAATCTTGCAGATGCTACATATGAATATGGTTATTACATTAAGTTATAGGCTTCTTGAAATAGTTGTTGAGATAAGACTGTAAGATTTTTCAGTTCTTTTGTTATTGTTTTCTTGATTCTGTAATCTGTATTTTCTGTGTTTCATGTAAATATACATCTCAAGACTGTGTTTATCTAGCTAACTACCAATACATACATACATACATACATACATACATGCATATATGTATTTATATATATATTTATAAATATATATACTAGCAGAAGTACCTGGGATTGCTTGGGATTCAAATACTACAATGTTTTTGATACTTTAGTAAATTTCCTGTGTCATAAATAACGTTAATGCCAAATTGGTTGCCGAGTACCGCTGAAACCAAGTGGTAACAGTTTAATATGAAGTTCTGAAAAGGGCTGTAATGTGTTCTCAGGTGGTATAACAATCGTATGTAAAGTGACCCTGAAAAGGGCCTTTTTTTCCCTCTACACTGAAAGCAATAGAAATGTTGCTGTGAAATGGGGAACTCTGTGAAAACAGATGACAAACCTAGGTTGGACAAAGGAAAAGAAACATGGTTAAGGAAAGTTAGTAACTTTGAAAGCATAACTACAGTAGCACTCACAACATATCAGGTCTGCAAGGTTGCACTGGTGTAGTGGAGACACTGGGGTTCACGAATTTGAAAGCAGTTGGTGCATGAAGTGCCTACAACACCTCTCTGTAGACCACATTTAAGGCAAGTACGAATAAATTTTGAGCATCCTACATTACTGGCCTTGAAAAAAACATGGCTCGCCCACCTCCTTTTGGCAGCTGAAGCAGACTCTGTTTTATGGCCAAGGTGCATTCTTTTTTTAGATGGCATGGCAGTAGTATTGGACTATGTTTAAATTGTGAGTTTTAAAAAATGGGCAAAAGGGGACACTGAAAAGCAAATTTGGCACATTGTATAAAAAGTGAACCTACTAAACATATTATTAAAAAAAGGTGGAAGCAGGGACAGACAGTTAGCTATGTGAACACAAAGACACTGAATGCAATATTTTTTAACAGCACATGAGCTAAAAACTGGTAGGCAGAAACAGTGTGAAAGAGCTAGTTTAATTGAGTATGGGGACAATGAAAAATTTCAACAGGAAGTATGAAGTTAAAGCAATAATGTAGATCAAATGGTAGGCCTAACCTGTAAGCCGAAGCACATATCAGATATGCTCGGAAGCGCATCAGTAATCATAATTTCACACTGGCATGATCAGGTGAATTGTGTTCCACCAATGAAATTCAGTCAAAGAACTAATCAGATAGGCTCACTACAGTGGACAATCAATAGTGTTCACACACATAGGTCAAAGGTTATGTTCACAGTTCACTCCATATTGGCCATTGACATAATGTCATTAAGGAAAATGGTGGTGAAAAGGAGGCATTATGGTTGTTGGCGATAATAGGGGGAGGGGAAGTGAGTAAAGGAGGGGGCATCATGGCCATAAGCAATAATGGTGGGGGTTAAATAAACACTAATGTACACAGATCAAAAAAGTGGGGTGCACATTAATAGTGTTCACGCCTACATGTCAAAGGTCATGCTTGCAGTTCACCCTGTGTTATCACCATGAGCAGAGGGTAATTAGAGAAAATTTGTGCTGAAGTGGTGGGGGGCATCATGACCATAGGCGATAATAGTGGGGGGGTTTAAGTAAACACTAATGTAAACAGATCAAATCAGCAAGGTAGAACTGCCCCACAATCCTTCACGTGTGAGTAAATGGCGGAAGTTGTAAGCCAAAAACTAAGTTTAATCCAGTAAATTGCAAATTTAATGCTAATAAACTTGACAAAACATTAGTTTAAAACAGTCAATTAAGCATGGGTAATATTCTTGCCAAATTTGGAGTGAATTGGTTTTGGAACTGCAGAAGTTATGGGGAAGATAGTTTTTGTGTGTGACAGATGCACAGGTGCAATAAACACCAAAGATGTACAGAAAACAGATTCTATCACATGCCAGGGGAAAAAACTAGAAGTTGCTGATAGCTTCCGTTACCTAGGTGACCAAGTCAGTAGCGGAGGTGGATGTTCTGAGAGCATAGCTGCTAGAATAAGAATAGCCTGAGCAAAGTTCAGAGAGTTCCTATCTCTGTTGGTAACAAAGAGCCTCTTGCTCAGAGTGAAAGGTAGACTGTATGATGCCTGTGTACGCCATACTACATGGCAGTGAAACATGGGCTGTGACTGCTGAGGACATACATAGACTTGAAAGAAATGAAGTTAGTATGCTCCACTGGATGTGTAATGTCAGTGTGCATACATGACAGAGTGTAAGCACTCTGAGAGAAAAGTTGGACATAAGAAGCATCAGATGTGGTGTGCAAGAGAGACGACTGTGCTGGTATGGTCATGTGATATGTATAAATGAGGATAGCTATGTGAAATGTCACACCCTAACAGTGGCGGGAACCTGTGGAAGAGGTAGACACAGGAAGACATGGGATGAGGTGATGAAGTATGACTACGAGCGTTGGGCCTTACAGAGGCAATGACAAGTGACCAAGACCTTTGGAGATATGTCATGCTTGAGAAGACCTGGCAAGCCAAGTGAGATCGTAGTCATGGTTGATGCCAATGCTTTTTAACTGCCCCGTTGAAAAGCACCTTTCAATTGTTGGTCAATATGCTGTGCTTGTGAAGACCTGTTGAACTGAGTGAAATCATAGTTGTGGCCAATGCCAGTCCTACTTGACTGGCACCCATGCAAGTGGCATGTAAAAAGCACAATTTGAGCATGGCCGATGCCAGCGCTGCCTGCCTGGCATGTAAAAAGCACCATTCAAGCATGGCCAATGCCAGTGCCACTTGACTGGCACCTGTGCCAGTAGCACATAAAAAACACCATTCGAGCATAGCCAATACCAGTGCTGCCTGACTGGCTCCCGTGCCATTGGCACCTAAAAGCACCCACTACACTCTCAGAGTTGTTGGCATTAAGAAGGGCATCCAGCTGTAGAAACCTTGCCAAATCAGATTGGAGCCTAGTTCAGCCTCCTGGCTTGCCAGTTCTCAGGTTGTTTGATTATAAAGAGTGTTATTATCATTATAGTCATTGTTTATAACAACATTATTACTAAGAAATGAATTGAAAAAGAGAAAAACAGATGTTTGAGTTGACCATATGTTATGGTAAAAAACAATCTCAAATCTACCACCTCAAGTAAACATCTTGATGTTGAAATTACAGGGAGAACATACTGAAAAGGATTTCCATTTGCTTTCTTCAACACTATTGGGAAAATTTAGGGTGTAGCATCCCAACAAAAAAAGCTGTCATTCAATAGATGCCACAATAATGGTGAAACAATACTATTCTTTTCTTTTTTTGTACTTATTTGCTACAGGGAAGATACATGGGGAGAAGAGTCACTGAGGAATATTAGTCTTAACAAAGATATGGTACAAAGAGCTATAAACATCAACACTTTGGTTTGCATGTCAGTACTCTATAGACAAATAATTGTTTTAAAAACAATGAAATTTTTGCTGTTGAGTAGGTTCATCAACTCTTCATGGGCAGTTCTATGGCATGAAAATAACCAAAATCTGTCTTGACTTAGGCAAAAGAGCCTTCTCATTATGTTAGTGACCAGCTTGAGTCTTGCAAAGGAAAAAACATAAAATAAATCCCAAAGAAAACATATATATACACATCCATCCATCCATACATACATATATGTGGTGAACTGGGTGATAAAGGTTAGCTCAGTTATAAATGCAGGATATCTTCTAGAAGTGCATTCTCTTCCACTCTCTGAAGTAGAGTATTATTCCAGATAACAAACAGAGCTTTACTCAATCAAAACAAAAGATGGAATGCAGAGCCAGTCAGAGCAAGACTGGCATTTTCTATGGTTTTAAACATTATCAGAAGCCCTGCACTAAATGCTTTATTGTTATAGTTCTATACTATCTTCAACTCACTTAAAATACTTCTGAGATCCAAATCACTTTCATTTAAATACTTGTGAGCTATCAATTCTAATTCAGTAATTCTGTACTTGTTCTCTCACCACATAATTATACGACCTTCAGTTTTATAAACCACAAGGTCGTTAATGTTCATTCAATACTTAGAATATCTCTGAAATCCAATACACTTTAAATTTAACAAATTAAGATAATGAAATTGAATGGCAATGCTAAACAGGCAGACTTACTTCAGTCTTGTTAGATGCTTATTAATAATTTTGCCATTCTGCTTCTCTATTTTAATGCATCAAACTTATCATACAATAACTGAGCTTTATTATTTTTCTTATAAGATTCCTAGAATGAATCAGATTATTACTAATATATGATAAATGTTGTAATGTTAACCATCCCCAATTAAATAAAATTGAGAATTTTTATTGTGCACAGTTTTTGCTTAGCTTATCTTGTTAAACAAAACTATAACTCATAAAACAAAGTTAGATTAATATAGTCACATTTTCAATGCTAGCCTACAAAATCAAATTTAAATTATATTAGGAGTATGTATTGAGAGAGAATATTTAATTGATTAAGTGGTAATACTATGTATTAATGAATTCACTTGAGGTTGCGTCATTTAAGTTTTGTGTTTTGAAATTTTGTTTAAAATAAAATCAGGAGTTACAAAGGAAGGACATCGTCGTCGTCATTGTCGTCGTCGTCATCGTCATCATCATCATCATCATCATCATTTACCGTCCACTTTCCATGCTGGCATGGATTAAATGGTTTGACAGGAGCTGGCCAGGCAGGAGCCTGTACCAGACTTCTGTGTCTGTTTTGGCATGGTTTTTACAGCTGAATGCCTTTCCTAACACAAACCCATCCAAATTTCATTATGTAATTTTAGTACATGTAAATTGTTGTCTTCTAAAGGTTAACTTTCTAAATGTCTCAAACATGTTGGCCTGTAGGTAAATATCAAACTATAAGTAAAATTACGGATAATCCTCTTGTTTAATACATGCTGTTTCTTTAGGCAAGATAAATACCATTGTACTTGCCTCACTCCAGTGAGTTACAAAATCCTAATTCCAACTATTTTTTTCAGATCTGTATTTTTATGAAATGATCTAAGTGGTTGCCTGTATGTGGAAGATGTGCATTCTTTTTGATTTTTGCCTGTTTCAATCATTGGACTACAGTCAAGGAGTGAATTGTCAGGATTTAGTTGATCCTATCAATATCACAGTAGTTATTTCGATCTGAAACTTATTTTATCAATTTTTATTTGCTGAACTACCTAGTTACAGGAAATAAAAATAGACAGAACATTACCATAACAGCAGTATAAGCATAAACACAAACAAGGTCAATATGTACACATATTTTTATTTTATTTTTTCTTCTTTGTTTAGTATTCAAGTAAATTATTGTAATCAAAATAATTATAAAATTTAAATATGAAGAAACTGGGAAAAAGAGAAAGAAAGGAAAAGAAAGAAAAGAAAAAAGGTAGGGTAAATCAGTGGAAGATGGAAGGGGACGGGACGATGAACCAGATACCCCAGAATAAATGGTGTGCTCAGCCATGACCCATGGTAATGACCAAGATGTCAGTACTACAGAGGATGGCCAATGACACTTGCTGCAGCAGTCACTCCACCTTGTGGTGCTCATTTTTCTGACAGGCCACTGTTGACCCTATTTTCTGGAGGAAATCAGTAGTATGGGGTTCAAGAACACCTGATTTCTTGATGGTAGCTGGCACAAATTGATAGTAAGGCCCCTGTATTCGTTAATTTTTCTCTCCTCCACATTATGAGTGGTGACACCCAGACTTACAGCCAATGCTGCAAGATTGAAGCTGGAGAATGTGTTACTGCACTTCACATCTCAGACTAGAGATCTACCTCCTCCAAATGGGAAGGGGGCACTTACAGCCCCCACAGCTGAGGTCTGCAGGCTCAAGTTGGGACAAGAAGCCAGCCGTGTCACGGCCCCTTCTAATTGTGCCATTCAAAGCAGCATGTTGCGGGGATCAGCCCACACTAAGGCTGCAGGACAATGGATGCAGACTGAATTCATCTACTACCACTCCACAATGACATTTGTGCAGAATGTGTATATATTATAAATAGAATTATGTGCTTTCACCATATATTGATAATAGAAAATAGTCTAATACAGTGTATATAAGCCCTCATAATAGAAAAGGTTCATAATTCTATTTATAAAATTCCAGTTGTTGCAGTCTCCTAATTCACACAAAATTTGCACACACACACACACAATGTATACATATATATTGTATTTTTCTCAATTTCCATGAACCAAATTCTATTTGCAAAGTATATGTAGACCAGAGACCTTAAGTCTACTGTAAATGATACTTACACAAGGTACTGTGCTGTGGAATTGCACCTGGAGCCATACTATTGTGAAGTGGACTTCTTACCACACAACGATGCATTTACTCTTTTGCTGGTTCCATACATTAGGCTATGGCTTTACTTGAATACTGGCAATTTTTTTAAAAAAGAATATATCTTACCTTCATAAGCGGCTTTAACCAATAATCAGTAATTAGACTTGTCTTGGTTAATTTTTTCAATTTTGTATTCTGTGAAGGTACACGATATGAAATCATTCTAAAGTGATGGTCATTTCTGAAAGTATGAATTAGGCATGATGATTTAGTGTTAATTTCTAACACCATTTTCTCATAACTGCTTCTGTTTGTTTTTGATTCTCCAAGGATTTACATTCAAGCCAGGTCATGTACTCAGGCATGTTAGATGAGTGATGACACCCTCTAAAGATAGATCTTTTCTTTTATCTGTTTCAGCCATTAGACTGTGGCCATGCTGGGGCACTGCCTTGGATTTTTAGTTGAATCAATCAACTCCAATACTTATTCTTTTTTAAGCCTGGTACTTATTCTATTGGTCTCTTTTGCCAAAGCACTTAGTTATGGGGATGTAAACACACTAACACCGGTTGTCATGTAGCAGTGGAGGACAAACACAGACAGAAAGACACACACATACATACATACATATATACATATTAATATTTCACTTAGGCATGGTGTGACTAATAACCTGATGTAGAACTCAATATGCAGATGGTCCAAAACACAGTGTTATATGGGTATAGAATGGTAATAGGAACAAATAGATGACACCGGAAATGATGGGCTTCTATCAGTCTACCAAATCTACTAACAAGGCTTTGGTTGACCTGAGACTATAGTAGAAAACACTTGTCCAAATTGCCACCCTGTAGGACTGAACCCTGAACCATGTGGTTGGGAAGCAAGCTTCTTACTACACAGCCATGCCTGCACCTAAGATTAATGTGTCTAGGTTTCACCAAGATTTAGGTACATTACTTTTGATGCAGGTAAATTTTCTTTATAATAATTCTGTTCTTGCAATATCATGATGTAAGCTGGTCGTAATTTGTATTCACATCTCACATTACACACTAAGAAACAGAGATTAAGGTGGCGAGCTGGCAGAAACGTTAGCATGCCAGGCGAAATGCTTAGCGGTATTTCGTCTGCTGCTACGTTCTGAGTTCAAATTCTGCTGAGGTTGACTTTGCCTTTCATCCTTTCGAGGTCGATTAAATAAGTACCAGTTATGCACTGGGGTCGATATAATCGACTTAATCCGTTTGTCTGTCTTTGTTTGTCCCCTCTGAGTGTAGCCCCTTGTGGAGAGTAAAGAAATAAGAAACAGAGATTAAGAGAGGTAGAAGTCGTCTAATGTAAAGAAATAGTCTAAAGTTTGCATGTGCTTTTTCAGCAATGTTTGTTGCCAATGCAATTAAGGTTCAGCAATACAACAGACTCTGTGACAACAACCACCATATGCCTTGGCATGCAAGATGTGCTCTTCTAATGTCTTCTTGTATTTATTAGTTGTCTCTTCATGGTTACCACTGAAACATTTGCAATGTACTGAGCTGGCTTTGCACTACAGAGAATCATACCTAAGCAGTTATAATCAGTGCAAGATATTGAAGTGCATACCAATGAAGGAGTTTGTCCATGATTACCTGACAATGATGCAGCTAATGATGCTAAACATGATGATTATAGTGATGATGGTGCTGTTGATGAGAATGATGATGTTTACAACTAGATGCACATTCCCTATAGGCCAACCCAACAGGTGAAGTAATGCTTTGGGAGGAAGAGTAGGAAAATAATTCTTAAAACCTGGTGCCTTGAGGAGAGGCTAACAACAACATGCTACTACTGCTGATGATGATGATAATGATGATGATGATGACATTGATAGTACTGATTAGGATAAGTACAATAATGTCAATGATAATGATTTTACCAAAGGAACTTCTCACTTAGGAGTAGAAACGGCTTTTTTTTAATCGGATTTGACCTCATGACTATAAAATGCTGCAACTATTTTTACTTCAGTATAAAGCAAATAGTTTTGTAATGGAGCAATCATCATCATCATCATCATCATCATCATCATCATCACCATCACCACCACCACCACCATCATCATCATCATCATCATCATCTGTTTTCCATATAAGCATGGGTAAGACAGTTTGACTAAAGCTGGTAAGCCGGAGAGCAGCACTGGGCTCCATCTGTTTTGGATTGGTTTCTACAGCAAGATGCCCTTCCTAATGCCAGCCACTCCATAGAATGTACTAGGTGCCTTTACATGTACTAGTATGAGTATTTTTATGTGTCACCAGCATGGGTACCTTTTACATATCATTGACACCTGTGCCTTTTACATGTCACTGGCACAGGTGCATTTAATGTTACCAGCACAGGTGCCTTTTACTTGTCACTGGCACTGGCCACAGCTATGATTTCCCTTAGCTTGACATGTTTTCTCAAGCACAGCAAATCACCCAAGGCTTCAGTCACTTGTCATCACCTTCATGAGACTCAGCATCCACAGATCATGTTTCACCACCTCATCCAATGTTTTCTTGGATCTATCTCTTCCACATGTAAGAGATCGTTTCTTCTTCCTAAAGCTGTTCTCATCCATATGCACCACATGACCATACCAGGACAGTCGTCTCTCTTGCACACTACATCTGATGCTTCTTATACCCAATTTTTCTCTCAAGATGCTTACATTCTGTCATACATGCATACTGACATTACACATCCAGCAGAGCATACTAGCTCAGGAGGTAACATGGAGAGAGGGAACAGCAGCTTTCAGCATCTGAAAACAAGATTCTAATGAGTATTTGCTAATAGACATGTCATAACAGTTGTCCTCATATTTAATCTACCATCATTCATTTGTGTTATACTTGCTGCCTCCACTGGAAGTGGTTGCTATACAAGTATTAGTACAAGCAATATTAATACAAATACAAGTTAATAAATAGATATAAAAATAAAAATAAACAATTGCAGCATGGAAGGTGTTTATAAGCATTTAAGAAACACACAAAACTGTTAGATTCACTTCAACAGGTCATGGTCTCAAAGCGACGAAAATATTTTGGAAAATTAAATATAAATATTGAAGTGAATCTAATGGTTTTTGTGTGTTTCTTAAATGGCTTATAAACACCTTCCACGCTGCAATTGTTTTCGTTCCCGCACACGATCTCAGATCAGGTCACTTGCTATGCAAGTACATCTCCAAAAAATAAAAATAGTTAATTTCTTATCAATAGATAAATAGTTAATTGGTTAATTAATTACTGCTACCTCCATTGGAAGTGGATGTTATACAAGCATTAGTACAAGCAATGTTAATACAAATACAAGTAAATAAATAAAAATAAAGATAGTTAATTCATTATAAACAGATAGAATAGTTAACTGGTTAATTAATTAACTAAATAATAATAAATACTAGACAGTCATGTTTTAATTTTGTTTGATACAAAATAAAATGCTACAGTGTTTGTATTGCAGCAATTTAAATGACACTACTGAGGGAGGAGGTCAAAGGCCAGGAGAAGAAGGATTGCCAAGAGATGTTCTGGTACAGGAGAGAGGTTTCCAGTATAGGTGGTTGGCATAGGAAAGGGAGGGCACATTGCAGTTAAGGAGACAATGGAATAACTGCACCTTTCAGAGCCAGGGCAGTAATAGAGAAAGAGAGAGAGGCAACTTCGATAAATTTTATACAGTGTCAAAAAAGGAGCAAAGAAGACAATTAGAGGCAAAGCTATAAATATTTTAGATTAAGTTAAGATGGGTTAGTGTTACAAATGTAGTTGCTCCTTTGAACTAGGTTTTTATCAGCATTGTTTTGATAGTAGTAAGAAGAACCTTATTAAGGGTCATATACGAGCAGTTATACAGCTTGGTATATCATATATCTCTATTACTGACCCCATTGATTTGAGAGCTTATACATGGATATATGATACTGGGCAATCAGTGAAGGAACATCAATGTAAGAAGCACCATTGACTCAGTTGAGCTCTTCTACTATCTCTTTGCAATCTGCCATGCAGCAGTCCCATGACTTTGTCACATCCATGGCAGGGTGGTTGAACAGATGTTATATCTTACCAAAGGGTAGCCTGTAACAATGCAAGGTACAGTTGTCACTTTGAGAAATATTTTCAAAATATCCACATATCCCAGTTTTCATTTTATTTACCTATAATCATATTCAGCGCTCTGTTTTTATACCCTACATATAACCTATTACCAGTACCAAAAAATATAATACAAATGGTGCACATATACTGTAACCTTTTAATCAAAACATAGCATAATAGCATCATACCTTTCTGAAGGTATCATTGTATATAAAACTATTAAAATTTTGTGCAAAATTACTTTCAGAGCAAACATATTATGAAATGTAAATGGATATTGTTTTTGGACTTGGGTCTTACCCCAAGGATGCAATTGTAAAAATATTCTGAAATCCCCAAAAATCCAAAATCTGCCACACTTTCAGTCCCAGGAATTTCAAATAAGGGATTTTCAACTTGCACTGATGCATATTTTATTAACTAGAGAGCAACGGTTCCTGATCTCTCTACTACTAAAGGTCCCCTTTTATTTAAATGAATTTTCCATGGTAGCCACAGGTTTTGAAAGGTCTGTCTGCTCAACAAGTTTTGAACATAACCCCAATTCTACTTTATGGCTCTTACAGCACCACAAGCCTCGGGACTCTATAGACCCCAGACTGGAAATTGTTGCTCTAAAGGGACAACAATCAAAATTGATTATTAACTTTGAACCAAAAGAGATGAAGTTAAGCATAGTCCAGTGATCTAAAACCTAGACCATCTAAAAAAAAAAAAAAACTAATAAGGTACAGAACAGGAAAGTAATAGGGATAGAAAATACTTACGTAGCCATTCTTATATTTCTGTTTAAAGTTGACAGCACACAGTATCAGGAAAACATCAACTGATCTGCTGCAAATTTTGAAAACTTATATAAGTGTGTGTGTGTGTGTGTGTGTGTGTTTCTGATTGAGAGGATGAAGGCATATATTTGTATCATGCATATTAGTATATTCGCACACATGGTTGTAGCTATATATTTGTCAGTGCGTACATACATATATTCATATATACATGTATAGATTCATGCAAGTAAATATAAATACAAAATACAAATATAATTCTTACTTGTGCTTGTTCATATACACTCACGAAGTCAAGTGTATATATATATACAGTAAGCACATATATGTACAAAATAGTTGGAAAGATAATACTGACAACTTATTAATACCCCCCACAAACTTCAATAATAAACACTTGAACTCATTGACATAAAGAGATAGTGCCTGCTTAAAATTAAATTTGGTAAACTCATTTGACCTTAGAAAATGTACAGAGAACATGAAAACTGAAATCAAAGCTGATATTTTATACAATAATAATGTTCATGTGACAGTGTAGAGAGACAAGGGGTGGTAGCACTGTAAAAGTGACAAGTGTCTCATTAAGTACTCAGTACTGAACAGGAAAGAAAAACAACAACCCTTTCTTCAAAATGTTGGCCATTATATTTCAAGAATGATATTCTGAATATTTTGAGATGGTCACTTTTTTAAAACTTGCCAAATAAACACATGCACTATATATTCATTCTTCACTTGTTTATTATTGTTCTTATTTTATGTCCATTGTCTGGAAATCTTTTGTCACACTTCCTGTGACCTCTTCAGCAACTCTCCATCTCATATGTCTCCTCCTAGTTTGTTTAGTTCATTCTGTCTTCAACGAAAAATTTTTTTAATTAATTGAAATTTTCCTCTTTGTTGAAAAAAGTGACAATTTTAGTGGCAACTGTTAGAATCTTTCAAAGAGAAGGGAGGATAATTTTGAGAAATTAAGAATTAAGCTCTGAAGTAAATTTACATGCTTATAGAAAGAATGGTTTGAGCTTTGTTTGCAGGCAAGAGACATCTATATCAGTTAGTCAGAGTTTGCAGTTTTAGCATAGTTTATCCAACATTGCAGATCATTTGATGGATGGAGTTATGAATACATCATACCCAAAATAATTTGCAAATTAAAATTATAGTGAAATTAATGAACAGTGAAGGTGCATGGCTCAGTGGTTAGAGCATCGAACTTACGACCATGAGGTTGTGAGTTCAAATCTCAGACAAGGCTGCGTGTTGTGTTCTTGAGCAAGACACTTTATTTCACGTTGCTTCAGTTCACTCAGCTGCTGAAATGAGTTGCGACGTCACAGGTGCCAAGCTGTATCGGCTTTTGCCTTTCCCTTGGATGACATCGGTGGCATGGAGAGGGAAGGCTGGTATGCATGGGCGACTGCTGGTCTTCCATAAACAACCTTGCCCAGACTTGTGCCTTGGAGGGTAACTTTCTAGGTGCAATCCCATGGTCATTCGTGACCAAAGGAGGTCTCCAAATGAATAGTACATGTTTGTGTTCTCTCTACAATGTGTTTGAAGGCTGTTAAAAGTAAAACATTGGCTTCAATTTTTGGTACAAGACCAGCAATTTTGGGGTAGGGGGCTAGTTGATTACATTGACCCCAGTGCTCAACTGATACTTATTTTATTGACCCTGAAAGGATTAAAAGCAATGTCTACCTCAGCAGAATTTGAGCTCAGAATGTGAAAACAGGCTAAATGTCACTAAGCATTTTTGCCTGGTATGTTAATGATTCTGCCAGCTTGTCACCATGGTAAAAAGTAAAATATTTTTATTCTTAAAGAAGTGCAAGAAGCTGAAATTGTACACATTGCTAATGATTCATTAAATCTCTTGGATTGGGGGACATCACAAAAGACTTTTTCTTCATGGATTATATCCAGGATAATCAATCTGGTATAGCTTTAATTAAGCTATACACAAAAAATTAACAGAGACCCAGAATGTGTTAGTGAAAGTTTTATTTAGTTGAACATATGAAGGTGACAGCTGCCAGTCAACTCCTGCTTCGTAGAAGCCCGCTTAACTAGAAGTCAACTTCGCTACAGACCAGCTCCCTAGCTAGCTCACAGTGAAGTTCCTGTCAACAGTTCATCTGTCATAAATCCTTGGACAGTGCCCTACATATAGCTCCCCACCAGAACTGTTGACTGTCATTGGAACTGGGAAAGCCTTTTAACTGCCCTGCACGTGTGTGTGTGGTTATTTGGCTCATTGGTGACTACTCCTTGCCAAGGGTTGGTGTGATTTGCTTGGGGTGGCTCCTGTTTGGTGGTTGAGTTACTTGGATGGAGCTGTCAATATTGAAATGGGCTGGTTTCAACCTATCAATAGAAACTGTCTTGTCACCCACCAATTAGGAGTTGGAATGATTTGTCTCCCAGACATATGACTTCATATGGGCCATCATAGGGTAACTGGAGGGTTTTTGTTGTGTGTCACATCAAATGAACACGAAGTTAGCAGTGTGGAGGTTATTTGGTACAGATGATCTAGGTGTGCCATGTGTTGACATGGGAATAGGGCACAACTGGCCCACACTGTTTCTCAGTTGTGTGAGGTACTTTTTGACATCTGGGTCTGGCTTCACGTTCAGAAGGAACTCTCCTGACACTGTAAGAAGGGCACTATAAACCATTTCTGCATAAGAAGTATTGAGATTTTCGTTGGGGTGGTATGGATTCCTAGTATCACCCATGGAAGTTGATCAAGCCACTTGAGCCTGTTAAGTCTGGTTATCAGGGATTCCTTCAGGCAGTAGTGGAATCTCTCCACTAACCCATTGGCCTGTGGATGGTAGGCTGTTGTGCACTTCATTGTGATTCCAAAAAGGTCACACATGTCATTTTACAGCTTTGAGATGAATTGTAGACCCTGATTGGATGCGATGTTGTCTGGGATACCAAAACAGGCAATCCAGTTTGTGATGAAGGCTCAGCTGACTTCTTGTATTTCTGTGCAGCAGAGAGGTATAACCTCAGGCCAATGAATGTAGAAGTCTGCCAAGGCCAGTAGGTACAAGCACCCCTGCGAAGGTGGTAGGGGGCCAACAAGATCAATGTTGACATGGCTGAAATGGGCCTGTGGTGGTTCATAGTTGCCAAGTGGGGGTGCTTTAGTGTGCTGATATACCTTGGCTTGTTCACAGGGGATGCAGGTCTTGGTCCACTCCCCAATTTGCTTGGCCATACCGTGCGAGATAAATTTGCTTGATAGCAGGCACCATGTGGCTCTAGTACCTGGGTGGGACAGTCGGTAAATGATGTCAAAAACCTTCTTGCACCAGGCTAATGAGATGATCAGTTGTGGCTTCCCAGTAGATATGTCACACAGTAAGATTGTGCTATTGGAGCCAAGGTGCATATCCTGCAAGGAAATTTACATGATAGCAGTGCAGTAGGCCCTGATCTCGTCATCTGTCTGTTGCCTCATAATCCAGGCCTTCCATTATTGGGGCTAGGTAGGTGTGAGAGCAGGTAGGGGCACAAAGCAGTGCATTGGTGACTGTGTTGCTTTTTCCAGCTACGTGCCTGTGGTGTACTCAGAAATGGCTAATAGCTGTCATTGCTGGCATGCAGACCAAGGCTCCAAAGCTTGTTCATAGCAAAGGTGGTTTGTGGTCTGTGAACACTGTAAACGTGCAACCTCCAAGAAAATAGTGAAAGTGGCAGACTCTTAGATGGATAACTAGCAGTTCCCTGTCAAAAGCACTGTATTTCTGTTCAGGAGGTCGTAGTTTCTGACTGAAGAAGGCAAGTGGTCACCACTGACCATTGATGTGTTGTTCCAAAACACCCTGAATGGCTGTGTTGAAGGCATCGACTGTGAGTGCAGTCCAAGCTGACATATGAGGATGGGACAGCATGATTGCTTTAGCCAGGGCTTGTTTTGTGGATTTAAAGCTGAGGTCATTGCACCATCCTACTCCACCTGTTTTCTTGAACCATCTTTGACAGTGTATAGGGGTCTCATCACTCTTGCTGCAGAAAGAATGAAGTGATGGTAAAAGTTTGCCATACCCAGAAATTAGTGTAGAGCCTTGCTTGTGGTGGAGTATGAAAAGGATAAGATAGCTTTCACTTTTGCTGGCAGGTGCGTAGCACAAGCACCTGTGATTTGATGTCCCAGGAAGTCAATTTCTCTAACACCAAAAGTACATCTGGTGTGGTTGATTACTAGGCCATACTATTCCAGTCTATCAAAAAGAACCTCTAGATGCTTCTTGTATAGCTCTGCATTTTGGCTTGCAATAAGGATATCGTCTAAGCATGCAAAAACAAAATCAAGACCCCTGCACATGAATCTTTTGATACCTCATATGTCAAAATCAGAAACTCAGTTTTTGAATGCATAAGGAAGACACACACACACACAAACACCCTTTTATATATATAGATAAATATAAGTAATTATTTGGATCTTGGGTATATGATTAGTTGTATGCCAATTGGAGCACTTTCACCATTTAGACTACTTGATGTCATCCACAGTTATGATATAAGTGTCACTGGATCTATGTCAGGAATTCTGCAGTGTTCATTGAATTTATAATGAATGAGGGAAATAGAAAATGGAGTTAGCAAGGATCATTATTCAATACAATTATTGTTTTGACCAATCTTGCATCTGTCCCTTGCAGGTGGGATATTGTACAGAATGCATCTCATCAGGTGTCTCATCTACTGACAACCACAACATGTCAAGCGAAACTGAGTATATTTAGCGGAGTATCTTATTTAAAAAGAGACACCTAACAAGATGCATTCCACACTGGTAGATGCAACATAATTAGCTGTACAATATCTCACCCACAAGGGACAGATGCAAGATGGGTCAAAATGATCATTGTATTGAATAAAGATTCTTGCTAACTCTATTTTCCATTTCCCTCATTCATTATATATATATATATATATATATAT
>NC_068986.1:66435481-66443503 GCF_001194135.2 Octopus bimaculoides | reverse complement strand
CACCAGTGATGACCTTCAAAATATGGTCTGGATCAACTTCCAACTGTTCTTCCAGTTCATGACACACATTCAGCCACGACTGCTTTTGATCTGTGAGCAAGCGAGGCACAAATTTTACTGCAACTCATATCATTTGCAATTCCTTGCTCACAATTCATTGGCAGGAGCTCTAGGACACACCAGTCATATCAAGAAGTTTGTCAATTGTTCAGTGACGGTCCTCCAAAATCAGTTCATGAATTTTCTTGATCTTTTCATTTGTTCAGGAAATTGACAGTTGCCCTGAACGAGGCTGGTCTTCAAGCAACATGTGACCATTCCTAAAACGTGAAAACCACTCATAAACTTGTGTTTTGCTCATGGTAGTGTTCTCGTAAGCTGTTTGAAGCATAACTGTTTTGGCCACTGTTTTCCCCAGCAGAAAACAGAATTTCATGGAAGCATGCTGTTCCTTCATTTTAGCCATTGCAAAAATCAACGAATGAGAGAAGCATTGCAAAACAATGATGTACCATATGGCAGTACGACTCCATTGGACAACGCTGGTTGGCAGACTGATGCCTGAGGGTTGCATCAAGTGGCTGCTGGTGATAGAAACCTGAAGTACAACGGACTTGTCCCACAGTGGATATTTCTAGTTTTTTTTTTTAGTACCTCATATGTATATATGATGGGCTTCTTTCAGTTTCCATCAACCAAATTCACTCCCAAAGCTTTGATTGGCCCAAGCCTATAGAAGGAGACACTTGTCTAAAGTGTTATGCAGTAGAACTGAACCAGAAACCATGTGATTGGGAAGCAAGCTTCTTACTACGCAGCCATGCCTGCATCCTGTGCGCTTATTAAATTAATTTATTTTAACTTAATTAATCCTTAGGTTGGGTTATATCTAGGACACTGATGAAGCAAGGACATATTGGTGGATTAAAATGAATTTTATTTCCTTCTTTTCATGGTATCAAGTGTATAGGAATAGTTACATATTCAAGATGGGCTCACCTTTTACAATTAATTAATATCTAGCTCACATTAAAGTGGTGAGCTCACAGAATCATTTGCATAATAGACAAAATGCTTAGCTGTGTTTTGTCTGTCTTTACATTCTGAGTTCAAATTCCACCAAGACCAACTTTGCCTTTCATCCTTTCAGGGTCAATAAAATAAGCACCAGTTGTGTACTGGGGTCGATGTAATTGATTAGCCCCTTCCCCCAAACTTGCTGGCCTTGTGCCAAAATTTGAAATCAATATCTATCTCACACTACACTAGTGTGTTGTTCTTTAATTTCTGGTCAACCTTGACTGAGTAGCCTTATGATGAAAGTCTTACTGCAATGGCTATGACATCTTTTGGTTTCAAACAGTTAATTGAGAGCTACATTTTCCAATGTCTCTTGCCCTCATGAGAGAATATGTCTTATTTGCTCTTTCTAGTAGGTCATGTAACCAATCTGACTGTGTAGAGGCTCCCTCTCCTGTAGAGTTGGATGTTACCTGAATAGAAATCAAATCATATGATAATACCAGTCTTAGACTGACAGTTTGTCATTGTTCTTCTGATATACTCAACTTTGGCTCTTCACCAATAAAATAACTTACCTACACCCTCCTCTCTTAGCCACCGGTAATTTATCTCTTAACTGTTTATTCACTATCAACATTGTACATCCGTTACATAATACTGATCTATGAAATCTAAGCATTTTTCAAGGGGGCCACCAAAGCAGAGATTGTGTGGCATTTGTGGGGAAGAAGGAGCCTCTTGGGATTAACTTAAGTCTCTGTTAACTATTTTGCTACCATATTTCTGCTGAAATATTACCACCTTTATTTTAATTAATTTTGAAAATAATTTAGGATTTAATAAAATATCTATCATTATTAAGCAGATGTTTGGAACATAAATTAAAGGAAATTCTGATGGAAGGTTTTAATTTAGATGTGTTTGAAACTGAGATGTGTTTGAAACTGGCAGTCTCAGGCAGGTTAGTAGCAAAAGGGCTAACCCTTTTGATACCCAAAGTTATGGAAACAAGGAAAGATAATTCTAGGTTTCCTTTTCTTTCATATACAAGGTAGTGCATGAAAAAGTAGCTAAGGTATTATAGCATAAGTGTAAATATAAAAAAAGATTTACACACATGGAAAACCACCCAGCCTTTTGTTTGCAAGTGTCATTGTGTTATTTTGATCATTTTTAACTGCAATTTGGAAGCTATGAGTAGTAATTTACTTGTTTTGCTCTTATCGTCCCTTTAATTGCTGTACACATATAAAATGATATGGCTTCAACTTTAGATTTTTCAACACCTGTTGGCATGACCGCCTGCATATGTGAGACTGTTGCACCAGTTTATGAGTTGATTTCTTTGGACTTCAAGTAAACCTGTGGTGAATATCTTGAATAAGTTTCAGCATTCAAACTGTAGGGTTTCTTTGTTTTGGGGCATTGTGCACTGACTTCATAGTGCATCACTTCTTAACCAATAGTTGTATCATACTCTTTGCTGGTAAGCCATTACTCAAAAACTTGACTTCCAAAATTTCACTTGTTTGCTTAACAAAATCTGTTCTTACATATTCTTCCACAATCTCCACTTCTACCATTACTGAGTATATCATCTTGTAGAAAAGGCTAGAGATGCTCACTCAATGCAATTTTTCTTACAATCCTGAGTCCGATACCCTAACCACTAAGCCACGTGCCTCCACTTTTATTTTGGTGGTTGTGGAGTTGTATACATAGTATAAGGATGAATCAAAAGTCCCTTTAGCATCAATATAAACTAGTTAACAACCAAGGTCAGTAGAGGTCATTTTTCATGTCAGTACCCATGTGCTTTTCTCCCAGTCTCCATTTCTGTCTCTTCCTTTCACCTTTTCCTCTTCTCTGGACTTTATTCTCTGATGAGGGGCTATGCCTGAAACATCATTTTTTTACTTTTAATTTTCCCTCTAAAACTTTCATCAAGTATCAAGCTAATAATATTCACTTTGAATGTCTCTGACGTTTGTTGCTTTTGTTTTTGAATTCATCATTCATTATCAGTTTGTCAGTTGAGGTTAGTTGAGCTTATCAATGAGTATTTTGTCTCCACTTTCTCTATCTCTCCTTCACACCTTCCAGCTTCTCATGACAGCCTTCACCACACACCTCTCTAATGCATTTATTATGCACTCACCTCACTGTTAACTGTCACAAGTCAGGGATTCCAGGATACTGGTCAACTGTGCTGATGTTTATATTGCCACCTGTCCCCAGACTAGCAAGTCAGTTGATCTAGGTATGCACAGGCAATTAAACAGAATTACTGTTATGTTGTTCCATGATCAGGACAATGAATATTTTATTATAACACTTTCCAAGAATATATAAAATAATGATGATGATAATGATGATGATCATCATCATCATTATCATCATTTAACATCTGGCATGGATTGGACAGTTTGACTGGGCTGGCACGCTGGAAGGCCGTACCAGACTCCAGTCTGATTTGGCATGGTTTTTTTACAGCTGGATGCCCTTCCTAACACCAACTATCCTGAGAGTGTAATGGGTGCTTTTAATATATTAAAATTTTATTGAAGACAAAATGGTAAATTTTATATATTAAAAATATATAAAAATACAATTACAAGACAATAAAAAATAATAACTTTATATACATTTTAAATTCTTAATCACCTTGTGAATTTCATTTCATTAACATGTCTGTGTTTAGTAGTACAATTTTCTGTGTTGTATATATCTGTAAGTTTTAGAATTATTATTGTTATTGTTGTTGGTGTTATTATTATTGTTATTATTATCATTATTATAATTTTATTGTTGCTTCGTTTTATATGAACTGTTCCTGGTCCATCCAGAAATCTCAAGTAATAGCAAGCTGGATGTTTTAGTATGAATGACATTTATGATTAGCAATGATATTGTAGCCATGAGAACAATAGTAGAGGGGCAGTAGCCCTGAGAACAATTTCTTGTATTGATGCTTTGTGTTTCCTGGTTTTTGGCCATAATGTTTAAGAACACCCTTTGGTATTGTCCCCAAAGCACTGATGATTACAAGTAGATGCTACATTTTTGTGACCTTTATATCAAAGTCCTTATATTTACTCAATTTTTATCAAATAATTTTATAGGTTGTTTGGTAAGATGCTTACTTCCCAACCATACGGTTCTAGGTTCAGTCCCAGGGTGTAGCACCTTAGACAGGTGTCTTCTACTATAGCCTTGGGCTGACCAAAGCCTTGGAGTGGATTTGATAGATGGAAACTGAAAGAAGCCCATCATATCTCTCTCTCTCTCTCTCTCTATATATATATATATATAAATATATATATGTGTGTCTGTGTTTGTCCCCCTGCCATCACTTGACAACTAGTGCTGGTGTGTTTATGTTCCCGCAACTTAGCAGTTCGGCAAAAGAAACTGATAGAATAAGTACTAGGCTTACAAAGAATAAGTCTTAGGGTCAATTTCTTTGATCAAAACCCGTTGAAGTGATGCTACAGTCAAATGACTGAAACAAGTGAAAGAATGAAAGAATAAAAGTGTTGCAGTCTGCTGGGATTGACGTATCCATGAGCAGACATGTTCTGTCAACGTGACCTTTTTCCACAATACTTGGTCTATTGGCTGGTATAGTACAATCAGTTTGGATACTGAAGTCTCAAAGAACAGTGATTTCTTTATTTTCTATTTTGGCAGGTTTACATTTCTACCATTTCTTCTCATATGGGAGTCCAGACTTATGGCATGTGATCCAGTGCAAATATTGGCCAAGTCCATCATGGCAATCAACATATTCATTTAAGGTTAGCATAAAGCAACCAGAGATCAGGTAGTCAATTGTTTCCCTGGTTGAATCACAAAAGCAGCAGACTGGATCAGCACTGTTTTTAAGAAAGCTTGCTTGATAGTTTCTGGTGGGCTGACTACTACTACTACTACTACTACTACTACTACTACTACTACTACTGCTACTGCTACTGCTGCCGCCTTTACTTCAGTTACTATAATTATTATTAGCATATAAGTTCTGTGTCTTTGGTTTGCATCAGATAATTGGTGCAATTTGGATACAGAAACCGATTCTGTTGAAAATTATAACCAAGATAAATATGAACACCAATTCATAAATAATTGCCATTTATCTTTAAATGAAAGGATATTCCATTAACAAATAATGCTGAAAGCATGAAATAGGTATTAATAATATATGTTCCTACCGAAATTAAAGAAAAAGGAACTATTAAATTAATGTATTTCTAATTAAAATAGGAATGTTATGTGACTATATATTTAAATGCAATTCTATACATTCTATAGATTGAGTATAAACATGAACATTGATGGACAATGGATTGTTGTTGTTAGCACTCTGTCGCTTACGACATCGGGGGTTCCAGTTGATCCGATCAATGGAATAGCCTGCTCATGAAATTAACATGCAAGTGGCTGAGCACTCCACAGACACGTGTACCCTTAATGTAGTTCTCGGGGATATTCAGCGTGACACAGTGCAACAAGGCTGACCCTTTGAATTACAGGCACAACAGAAACAAGAAGTGAGAGAAAGTTGTGGTGAAAGAGTACAGCAGGGTTCGCCACCATCCCCTGCCGGAGCCTCGTGGAGCTTTAGGTGTTTTCGCTCAATAAACACTCACAACGCTCAGTCTGGGAATCAAAACCGCGGGTCCGCTGCCCTAACCACTGGGCCTCCACAGGACAATGGATAAAGTAGATATAAATAAAAAGGAGAGAAGTCAGTGTTGCATGGGATTTGAACTTGAAAAAGATCCTTTTATATCTAATATATATATAGAAACATATTAAATATATTCTTTTTACTAAATGTCCAATAACCTAAACTGTAGATAACATATGAAATATATCCTATCTCTCAAATGTCCATAGTTATATCTATTATCTTTCATCTTTTATTTGTTTCAGTTATTAGATTGTGGCCATGCCAGGGCACTGCCTTGAAGAATTTTTAATTGATGAATCAACCCTAGTAGTTATTTTTTAAAAACCTGGTACTTATCCTATCGGTCTCATATGCTGAACTGCTAAGTTACAGAAATAAGTTACACACCAGCACTGGTTGTCAATCAGTGGGAGGTGGAAAACAAACACAGACACACAACAGGCTTCTTTCAGTTTCCATCTACCGAATCCACTCATAAGACTTTGGTTGACTCAAGGCTATACTAGAAGACACCTGCCTCAGGGGCCATGCAGTAAGACTGAACCCAGAAACAAACTTCTTACCACACATCCATGCCTGTATCTAACTTCTTACCACAAATATGTCCTCTCTATTATATCTTCACAATTATATCAAATATATATAAATATATTTTAATCACATGTAATATGTTTTGGATTTAATTGACATGGGATTAGGATGTCTCAAGAAAGAATCGCAAGCCAGATTCTTTAAACAGAGCTAATTGTCAGAAGACCTAGGAGTAGACCAAGAATGAGATGGTTGGGTAATATCTATAATCTCAGTTGGTCACACTTGGGAATCCAGCTGGAAAGTGTAATAATGGTTGCTTCTGCTAGAATCCAATGGAGAAGGTGCCTGAGGACCCATAACCCTTCTAAGAAAAGTGGATGGAGAAGATGGATAGATGAAATAAATGGATATGAAAATATATTAAATATATCCTATTTATCAAGTGCCTACATCTATATCCATTACATAGAATTATATTATATATCTCAGACCAACCAAATCTCCACAATTAACATCCAATATTATAGAAATCATGAAGATGGCGAGGTGGCAGAATTGTTAGCACACCAGGCAAAATTTCGTCCATCTTAATGTTTAATTTAAAATCTGCAGAGGTTGACTTTGCCTTTCATCCTTTCAGGGTCAACAAAATAAACACTAGTTGAACACAAAGTGGGTGGGGTAATTGACTTATTCCCTCCTCTGAAATTAATGGCCTAGTGCCAAAATTTGAAATCAATATTATAGAAATCATCATAATCATTTTTATGTCCACTTTCTGTGCTATCAAGAATTGGACATGTTGTCATGGTCTGAGTCATTTCTTATTGGGAGCTGCTGCATCCATACATTGGTGCTTGTATATGTCATTCAGCTTGGTTCTATGGGTGGATACCAACCACTTTACAAGATTGTACTGAGTGCATTTATTATGGATGATAGGTGCTGATAGAAGTGGCCCTAAGGTTGGGAGAGTGTGATGGCAGAGAAGGGCAAAGAAGGTAAAGGATATGCACTAGAGAGGAGTTACAGAGGCATGAGGATGGTCTGTTATATATATGCCTCTAGGCAGAATGAAGACGGTCCAATGGTGAGAAGTATGAGAACCATAGGGTGATGGAAGATGGGGGTGCTTCAAGCATTCAAAGGGTGGTGGATAGCAAGATGTGTGATGTATGCTTGGCAGAGTATAAAGTATCTGAGCTTCTAAACACTCTCTCATGTCAGGTTATGTTTTGCTGTAGGTGGTTGGGCATTTTCAGCATTGCACATCAACAATGAGTATGATCCTTAATCATCTGGTCTGTGAGATGCAGCATCTTCAGAGTAGCCTTCACCATGTATTCCTTTGTATCCCTCTTTTGTGGTTTCCATCAACTCAAAAACATATTAAATATATCCTATCTACCAAAACGACCATTTAAATCTGATTTATAGAAATATATTGAATATATTATGGGCACAAACATGGCTGTGTAGTAAGAAGTTTGCTTCCAGGCCACATGGTTCCAGGTTCAGTCTCATTGTGTAGGACCTTGAGCAAGTGTCTGCTACTAAAGCCCTGTGTCCAATCAAAGCCTTGTGAGTAGATTTGGTAGACAAAACCTAAGGAAGCTTATCATATCTATCTATATATATATATATATATAAATATACATACACACACGAGGGAGAAGGCAAATGGGAGAAAGTGGCACTCAACACATTCACTAGCAGTTGCATATATTATTTAAGAAGAGTTGAATCAAAATGTTATATATATATATATATAT
>NC_068986.1:66433244-66435380 GCF_001194135.2 Octopus bimaculoides | reverse complement strand
ATATAAATATATATATATACAAGGTGGTATCAAAAAGTTCCTGCACACCAACATGATATTATTCACAGTGAGAGCTAGCAATGACCTTCATGAGGCAGTGTGCCAAGTGACATCACTGTGTTTACAAGTTGTGAAATTTGTGTTTTTGTGATCATGAGTATGCTGTTGTCTGTGATTTTGTCATGGATAAGAACAGGGAGTGAATGTGAAATTTTGTGTTAAATTTGGGAAGTCTGCTACAGAGACATTGAGCATGCTTTGGCAAGCTTATGGTGACAAAGCAATGGGTTGTACACAATGTTTTGAGTAGCACGGGCACTTCAAAAGTGGAAGAACACCACTGGAAGATGATGAGTGATCTGGAAGACCTGCCATAAGCATCAGACCTGGAAACATAGTATTGTGCATTGAGAATTTATCCCCCAGGGCCAGACTGTCAATTAAAAGTTCTACTGCAATGTTTTAAAGTGTTTGAGGGAGGACATTTGAGGATATCAGCTAGATCTGTGGAGCATGAAGAATTGGATTTTTCACAACAATGCACCCAGTTACTGAGCTCTCCTCGCTTGTGAGTCTCTCACCAAAAACAACATGGTGTCACTTCTGCACCTGTCCTATTCACCAGATTTAGTACCTGCAGACTTCCATCTCTTCCCCAAAATGAAAATGCAGCTCAAAGGTCATCATTTTAACACCATTGTTGAGATCCAGAGTGAATCGCTTTTGGAAAACAACTTCTAGGCCAGATTCCAAAAGTGACAGGAACACTGGGACCAGTGTATTGCTGTGGAATGTGACTATTTAGAAGGAGATGATGTTAAAACTTAGGTAAATGAGTTATTTTTTATTAAACTTAATTAGAACATAACTAGTCTGGGAACTTTTTGATAACACCTAATATATGTCCATTTGTATTATTTCTGTGGCTGTTTATGTATATAAGTATTTATATATGTGTATGTGTATTGTGTATGTTTATATCAACTGAGTGTGGTGTATGTCTATATTTATTTATATTATGTGTATATTTACATTATAGATGTTTAGGTATCATCTTTGTGGGTATTTTCATATGAATATTGTTTTTATGTGTGTAAATGTGTGGCTTTTTGTGTATGCATGTTCTTTGGGAGTTTATATTTTTAAAATTTGTTGTCTCTGACTCAGAAACAAGATTCTGATTGGTTCATCAACACACTTGTGTGTGCATTCATGTATGTGAGTATGTGTGTTACGCATGCATGTAAGAATGTTTCAGCCTTGATGCCATTATATGTATATATGTATATGTCTTAACTTATGCATGTGTACATAAACATATGCTTGTATCTCTACTTGAGTGTAAATGTTCTCATTATATGTTAAACTTCTGGAATGCTTTACACATTTTCACAGTTCCATTAATACCTCACAACTGTAATTTCTTAATCAGCCATATTCATTTTGATTTTCTGAAACTTGGTTTCTCAAGATTAATGCTAATTTAGTTATGTATCAGAGTATCCCGATAATTACAGGTACAAAGCTAAAGCTATAATTTGGGTGGAGTATCTGCAAATTTCAACACAGACATGTTTTCTTTTTTCCCTAATCATTAATATTATGTGGGCATATTGCTGAAGTCACTTCCAGCTGACCCAGTTAATGATGCTTCTGTCTGAGGATAGAATACAGCCTCTCCTACTTATACCAGCTGCAACATTGCTAATTATGGTTGGTATTTTTATGCATCATCCTCCTTGTCATCAATGTTGGGGTTTTAATGTTCACTTTTCATGCTTGCATGGGAGACAGAATTCTTTGAGACAAATTTTCTATGGTTAGATACCCTTCTAGTTGCCAACCATCACCTGTTTCCTGGCAAGGTAATATTTCTATATAGCCAAACATGTTTTCACAAAAGATTGAAAATGAAGAATATGCGTGTATGACAGTGACTCATTTACAATTATTGCATAATGTCAAGACAAGAATACTCAGAAGAGTGGTTTGTTTTCAAAGACATGCATTCATTTAACAATTGTAGTACTGCAGTTTCATTGTTCTAGTCTCATGTCACGCTGAATTTAGAGGCTAATTACATTAAGCATGCATTTATTATACATATATATATATATATATATATATATATATATA
>NC_068986.1:66431902-66433234 GCF_001194135.2 Octopus bimaculoides | reverse complement strand
ATATATATATATATATATATATATATATATATATATATCTAATTCAATTCTGGGGTGTTGATTAACCTATATTTGGGGCTTGAGAGGAAATTAGCTTTGTGGTCCTTAAAAGTGATATAAGGTTTATTCATCTTAAGGTGGTTCACAGGGTCTTTTATTTTTAGCTAGGAATGGAAATCAAGTTTCTTTGATTCTGTATTTGCGGTGTTTATAGGCAGCAAAGTTGGGGGTTTAATTTTTACATTTGCCAGGAGTTTATACTGTATAATGGTAAAGCTTCATTCATTTGCCTTATATTGCCTGATTGATCATGCGTGTAGAATGTGCATGAAACTTCAAGTAGTAATACAAACAATCATCATTTGATTCCTAATAAATATAAATTCTTTAATGTACTGACTTCTTTCATTTGTAAACATGAAAGTATATCTGAAATGCTTGGAACTGGAAGGATTTCAAATTTTGGACTTGGAAATATTATATACTTGAATCTAAAAAGTAGGACAGCTTAAGTATGAGATTCAGCTCTAAACGTACTATCTGTTTATATTATGGCTTACACATAATGACAATAACTTTACATAAATTTGATACTAGTCCAATATTACTTAACATGTAACAGTTATGTTCAGAAATGTCTTGGTAGAAAAAAAAGAATGTCATGGTGAGTTAGTAAGGAGAGCAAAGCAAGACTGGACTTACGTGGGCTAGCAGGACGATGAAAAAATTGCAGAGTTGAAATTGGAGCAGCTCAAGTTGCCGTAATCATTGGAGTGCCTCTTGGTAGACAACATTCCTCGTCCTTCCCTCGGGTGCACAAATAGAAAGACCATGGGGACAGCCAAGGTACAGTTGTGCCTGTGAGAATACTTGCTCTGTCAGATTTAAACCAACCGCTTGCACTGATTGTCCCTGCGCCTTGTTGATTGTCATGGGAAAGCAGAGTTTGATGGGAAATTGCATCTGTTTAAACTTGTAGGTCGTATTGGAGTGGGTAAAGGACATGGTAGTTGCAAGTATGTCTTAGCCAACGGCTGGTTCATTCAAGATTGTTGCCTACAGAACTCGGGAGCACAATTTTTTGATAATCATCCGCGTACCATTGCACATTATTGAAGCATCTAAATTCCTTAGCAGCATGATTGGCGCGCCAACTTTCATATGCAGTTCGTGAGCTGGTAGTTCTGTGGGTCCCCCCTTTTGTCAGATTTGTCATGGGCCGGCCAGTCTATCTCAGATACATGGGAAGCTGGATTAAATTTTTCATCAACACAGGAGAGCCGAAATAAATATTTTCAATGTCCAAGGGAAGCCAAATCGCGAAAAAGGTTG
>NC_068986.1:66400000-66431356 GCF_001194135.2 Octopus bimaculoides | reverse complement strand
TGTGTAAAATTTGAATGAAATTGGTTGTGTAGTTCTGGAGTTTTAGGGATTCACACATTCTCAATTTTATATATATATAGATATATATAGCTGTCTGTCTATCTCTCTTTGTATGTGTGTGTGTGTATATATATATATATATATAAAATCTTTGTCAGCATCTCATTGCTTTTACACCTACTTTTCCATATTTGCATGGGCCAGATGGAATTTTGTTGAAGCAGATTTTCTGCTGCTGGATGGACTTCCTTTTGGCAGCTCTC
Source organism: Octopus bimaculoides (assembly GCF_001194135.2). Lineage (NCBI taxonomy): Eukaryota > Metazoa > Mollusca > Cephalopoda > Octopoda > Octopodidae > Octopus > Octopus bimaculoides. The sequence goes on along the minus strand of NC_068986.1, from coordinate 66,431,093 downwards.
ACTTGTTTCCCAGTAAGGTAATATTTCCCCTTAACCAAACATGTTTTCATGGAAGTTTGGGAACAAAGGACACTGCTTGCAAGATAGTGGCATTAATTTATAGCTATCATGTGATATCAAAGCAAAGAGACAGTGACATAACATTTTTGAAATTCAGTCCAATGAAATGCAAATGGGTTCTAAATAATGTCTCATCACCACCATTTAATGCTTGTTTTTCATGCTGGCATGGGTTGGACAGTTTGACAGGAGCTGACCAGCTGAAGGGCTGTTCAGGCTCCCTGTCTGTTTTGGCATGGTTTCTACAGCTGGATGCCCTTCCTAATGCCAACCACTTTACAAAGTGTCCTGGGTGCTTTTCTATGTGGCACCAAAACCTATGAGCCCACAAGATTAGAGATGCTCAGCTGGAGAGGGTTGCAAGGGCAACCACGCTTTTACTTAGCTTGACGTATTTTTTCAAGTACAAGAAACTGTCAGCAGTCTCAGTTCCCTGCCATCCCCTCTGTGAGTCCCAATGTCTGTAGATCCTTTCTCAACACTCCACTATGAACCCATTATGTTTATATTCATCATCATTTAGTGTCCATTTTCCATGCTAGCATGGGTAAGATGGTTTGAATGGAGCTGCTAAGCCAGAGAGCTGCACCAGGCTCGTCTGTTATGGCTTGGTTTCTATGGCTGGATATCTTTCCTATTGCCAAACACTCCACAGAATGTACTAGGTACCTTTTACATGTCACCGGCACTGGCCACGACTATGATTTCACTTAGCTTGATGTATCTTCTGAAGCACAGCAAATTGCTAAAAAACTTGGTCATTTGTCATTGGGTCTGTGAGGCTCATCATCTGAAGATCATATCATTAATATTAATATCTATGTTAGGTGGCGAGTTGGCAGAATCGTTAGCATGCCAGGTGAAATGTTTAGTGGTATTTCATCTGCCGCTCCATTCTGAGTTCAAATTTCACTGAGGTCGACTTTACCTTTCATCTTTTGGGGTCGATTAAATAAGTACCAGATACGCACTGGGGTCAGTGTAATCAACCTAATCCCTTTGTCTGTCCACTCTATGTTTAGCTCCTTGTGGGCAATAAAGAAATAAATATTAATATCTATGTTCATAAAATGTATTTCCCATATGGCATTGAAATAATTGTAACTACAGAATTAAATCTAATACCATAAATCCCAGTCTTTGCTTTAATATATCCATACTCTGCAACTAATATACTTGACCAGGAATTTCAACTTGTATGGATAGGTTTCTCCTCAAAGATAAAACATCTACATACATATAACTGATAACTGGGATTCACAGAAGTGCTTCATAACGATACAGCTTAGATTTTAATCACTAGTATTTACTATAAATATGTGTGTTTGTGTGTGTGTGTGTGTATTTACATACATATATGTGTGTGTGTGTGTGTGTGAGAGAGAGAGAGAGAAATAGAGAGAAAAGTCATTGGCAAGGACAAAGAAAAGAATACTAAATGCTATACAAGGCAAAATTTTTATTGAAATTATCTTTGTTTCAAGAGAAAGTAAACAACTGCCTAGTGGGAATTGCAGATTGCTTTGAAAAAGAAGGGGAGAAAATCTCATGTAATCAAAGCAAAAATTCTCCAAAATTCACATGCCATTAAAGGGAAAGGAAATCTGTTTTTTTTTTTCAAGCTGTAAGGCAGATGTGAACATGTTTTTGACTCAAATAAGCATCATCATCACAGTGTTGGTAGAGGTTCTTAATAATCTAAGTTAGTTAATTCTCTAAAAAAAAAGTGGGCCCTATATAACTCCCAAGAATGGAGGACTTCAGATTGTTTAATAGGGTATTATAAGGGAAGGTATTCCTATGAGGATCTTGGATTTAACGTCATTCTTTTGAAATCTTGTTTTTATCCTCTTTAATAGTGTTTCTCAAACTTTTTCTTCTCCATGGATCTTTTTCACTATATTTCAGAATATCACTCCTAATTTTCCAAGATTTTCTGAATCAAAAGTTACATTCCAAATAATATACACATAATACTGAAATACACATTTGCTTGGATTATTTTCATAATGGAGTTTTACAAATTTAATAGCAATAGAAATGTTGATTTTAAAACTCAAATAAAAATAGTTTTTTTGTTATACATATGTTCGTAACTAATTACTTTAAAGACTGAAGTTACTGTAGCATACTTCTATAAACAAAATGTTTGATAGAATGCCAGGCTATTGTAATTTATTTTATTCTGATGAAGATTACGGTCAATGAGAAAAGTAATTATTTTCTTTGTTTTTCTTGTGATTGTTTTTTTATTGACCAAATTCTTGGATACATAGAAGAGTACTAGAAAGGGACATTATAGAAAACTTTTAACTCCTAGTCTTCTTCATTGCTTCATTTTCATTTACAACAAAGTTGAAAAGCTTATTTCACAACAATGTTGGTACAAATGGAAGTATGGCATAAATAGCTATTTCTGTCAATTTTGGACAGCAATCACACATCAAAAGCAAGAATTTTGTGATCATTTTCTTATTGAACATGAATTATTGCTTCTGAATCACACTTCAGCTCTAGAAATTTATATCAGCAATCATCAAGAACTTTTAAAAAGTGAACTTACATGGGTTTTACATTTAATTAAATTCAACTAATCACCGAATTAATTTGTTAGTGCTGTCAAAGACTGCACAATGTTATATATATAAATTTAGGAGATCTTAATCTTCACCACTAGCAACAAGAATTGGTAACAGTTTCTGAAACATTACATTTTCCATTTTGTTCATGAAAGCTTTCAAAGAATTTAATAGTGTCTGTATTCATGTCTTGCACTTGAAGTTTCAATTTTTTTTTTTTCAGTTGTTCAAAAACATCAACCAGATAGGAAGGCACATAATCCATCCTTCCTTATTCAGTCAGACAAAAATTCTTTCTTATCCTGAAATTCAAAAAATAATTTAAGTTCATCTCTAAGCTCAAATAGGTACATTCCCTTTGGAAAGCCACCAAACATTTGTATGTAAAAGAAGCAAGTGACAAACTGCATAAAGTAGGCTCCTCATTTTGACAAATTCACAATTTGAATTGCATGGTCCAAAATCTTTCCAAGTGAAGCTTGAAGTGTTTTTAAGGCCTAACAATGGGTTATTGAATGATTGTCTTTCATTTTGGCTGTTTTTTTACCTACTAACTTGAAATTTAGATTTTGTTCCCCACATTGCTGATACTCCATTTGTACAACACAGTGGCACAACCCGGGTCGCACAAGAAAAAAAAAAAAAAAGGCACCGCGGCACATACCAAACAATTTTTAACTAATTTCTCTTATATTACACGAAATATTTAGTTAATTATAATATACGTAATTGTGTTCTACATTCATTTAATTTTATGTTTCAGTAACAACGGCATTATGTATGAAACTTACAACTTGGCAGATCGTTTAATGTCGGAAGCTTATGACGTCAGGGTTTGTGTTGGTTCTTCAGATGTCAGCAGCCACCAACACATCACAGGAGATTGAACACAGTTCAAATAAAGTTTTCCAGAAAGTTCTTCCAAGGCCACACCATTAACAAAAAAAACAAAAAAAAAAAAGATTTGACTTTTATCGCACAAGAGAACTAGAGTTTAAAAAGATTGTTGAATAGGGGCCAATTTTGAAAAGTGTGTTCAGTGGTGAGCAGTCACTCTCCTTGATCCTGTATTAGCTGCACCACTGACAACATCCACAGACATTGTCTTACAAAAGATTTCCTGATTCCATGTAAGATGAAATCTTTACCAAACTATCTAAAGCCTTGGTATCATTTTAAGTGCAGAACAAACGAGAAATTTATCTTTGATTGAATCTGAGTATACATATCTTGTAAATACCAGAGTCATTGTATGAAGTTGAAATCAAATACTGCAGTCTTTGATCTGTACTTGATCCTTGACGTCAATGGTCTTGTCACTGGACCTCCATGCTTGCAGTAGTGGTGGCGAAAGAATTAATAAGTAAATGTACAATGTTATACACGAGTAAGCACAAAAATGAGCATCTTAAAAAATAAACAGTTGAGATTAATTACTCCGCTACGTCATCAGCCTGAAAACAATAATTATGGTTGAGTGAACTTAATACAACAAACATTTATGCGGAGAAGAAAAGTCAGTAGTAACTCAATAACTAATATTATTTTAGTAATTTCAGAATACCTCTAAAATTGAGCAACATGTTACACAACTATACATATATATTAGGACTATATTTAGCAACGGGCTCTTACTAACGATCTAGCTACTATTTCTTGCAGATCGAACGACTGCATTATACATCCCCTAACCCATTCATTCGTTTATAAATCAAAATAATTAAGTGCCATAGCTAGGCTGGATAGGATATTGCACAACCAGCTCAAAGGTCTTCTGTTTAAGTTAATTTATTCGTTTCGTTATGTATATAATCAGCATTACAGCCCTCTAAGCAGACTAGAAACAGGCTGCCTATCAGCTGCTCACTGTTCAGAAACCAGAAAAACCAGAGTTAAGCATTGATCTATATCAGTAGTTTTGGCAACTCAACATCTTTCACAGAATGAAGTTTTACAAACGCTTCCTCTCATGTTTTTCTATATTTTCTGATACTATCTTATCAAGGTATTTGAAAGGACTTGTGCCTCCTATGTTAAATTTGTACGGAAATTACTGAAGGCGAATAGTTATATAATGAAATTATATCAGATTTTAGTACATCAATCATGTTTTTCCTCACTGATAGCATGTCCTGTTCATATTTTAATTCTGATAAAGTTTTTTTTTTTGTTAATGTATCTAACTTAGTATTTGGTTTAAATACTTTATTTCTAACAAAACTCCTCTGAACACCCGACACCCCTGAGCTCCCGTTTGACATTTACCGCCCAGTGTTAATAACCTGCTAACGTCCCCAAGGGGGCGAAGCAAGCAATCATAATAGTGGAAAGAGAGAGAGAGATAGAGAGAGAGAGAGTTAAAACTGTCAGGTGAAGGCAAACAAGAAACATCAGCAGGCAGAATAGAAGAAAAGACACTAGAGTTAGCGGGAAACAGGAAATAAAAACAAAACAAACAAGTTGATAAATCATATAAATAAATGTAACTCGTAATGTTTTTAGTTCATCACTGGATGGATCAATTCCTTAATAATGTAAATGAATACCCGGGAACAATGAGAGTTTAGGGTGACTATTAGTATCTGATTCCTCAACTCTTCTTCCATTCTCTCTGCAAATACACCCCTTCAAATGTTTGAGTGATTGCTATCGCAACTCGGCTTCATGTCATTTGACACCAAGTGACATCTCAGCCTAACGTTTTCGATCACATTGCAGATGTCATTTGATCAGATTTATGTCATTACGAATTTTCTAGAAAACCAAAATTGAGTTAGTTTAGATAATAAAACACGGAACTGTGTTATGTTTTATAGTATCTAGTTCAATATCTGGGTTCAAATCACGATGGGATTGACTTTGTCTTTTATTTTTCAGAGGGTTGATAAAATAAATACCAGTAGTACATAAGGGATAAATAAGGCTTATATGCTCCTATTAAAACATGTTTTGAGCTCGTGGGTAAGAAGTAAATTTTATTTGCTCATTTTGACCCGTCAATGATTAATGTAAAAAAGTAAACAAAAGTGAAACAAAATATGAAATTATTTAAACGTTCTACATTTGTTACATAATTTTTTTTTCTTTCGTATAAATTAAAATATAAAATAATGACATATTAATATAGATGAAATTATTAAATTTAAAGTTTAAGTTAAAGAAACAAAAATAACAAAAACAAGCTACATTCCATTTGCTAGGTTTTACTATCACGGTTCATAAAAGTGCCCTGTTAAAGTTGCGATAACGTCAAACATTGATTTCAGTAAGCAAAAGTAAAGCAAATACCCTACCCTACAAAATATTTGAATAGGTACAATTGCTAGTGTCGGAAAAAAATTACTCGCAGCATTTATGACCCTTAACGTTCTGAGTTCAAACCCTACCATCTTAGTAAAATGGGGAATACTGGATAATCTTGGACGTAGTGTAACTGGGATGAAGAAGCAAATATAAAAGATGGGATGATAATGGCTAGGCCTGGTCAATACAGATAATGTAATACATAACAACTATATAGGTTACTTTTGTTTAACGCATTAAAAGTGAATTGTAATGAACTTTTACCCTAATCTTTGGGAGAATATAGTGATGTAATTCTTATATTGCTTATTTTAATTATAGGCAAGAGCAGCTTAAACACTCTGCTACATCAAAGAAACGTTTAAAATAGTTGAGACAAATATACACTAATACGCCACTGTATATATACGCACGTATGAATATATATATTTATATGTATAAGAAATTAAAATGACAAGGGAATAAGAAATAATGACATGAACTTCATTAGCTTATAACTATTTATGCTATAAGGCACAATGTTGAGTGCTTGTGTAAATATATATATAAATGTAAATGCTTTTCCAAATATAATTGCACTTATCTTTGAAACTCCGATGAAGTTATAGGGTGACACACAAACACTTGACTATGAGTGCATTGCACCATGTAGCAGAAACAACTGTGAGCTAATGAAGTTCACAATATTTATTCCCTTGTCATTTTGATTTCTTGTTACTCTTCTGTACTCGACTGACGGTTTGTTCGGAAGCATATGTATATTGAATTCTACCACCAGGTTATTAGCACCTCTATGCCTAAGCGAAATAATAAAATATGTGTGTACACACACACACACTCACTCATACATCTCAGTAAGTTGAAATAGGATAGGATAAATTTATTTTAGTTTAACAAGAAAATAATCGAATAAATAAAATGTTAGCAGAAACTGCCAGTAGATGCAAACATTTTAATAAAACCACGTGCAATAGAATAAACACTTCCTATCCTGCATCGCGCATCTACGTACACACATGCACGCACATATACATATAAAGCGCAGTTGAAGTATCACTGATCTTCATATGCGCAGCATTTTACATGAAAATGCATTTAACATGAATTTTCAATGTTGAATGAGAAGTAATACACTGAATTCGGGTATTTATGTTTGCTATCGCCACTTCCCATCTTAAGCAAAATATCATAAAGCTGTGTGTGTGTGTGTGTACATATATATATATATATATATACACACACACATATTAAATTCTGAGTTCAAATCCCGCCGAGGTCAACTTTGCTTTTAATCTTTCCAGGGGTAATAAAATAAAGTATCTGTCAAACAATTGATTTAATATAGAAGAATTAAAACTATCTCAATGGAAGTATAAAGGACCAAAAGAAAAAAAACAATAGGATTACACGAGCTAACGTTGGGAGCCTGGCGCGGTCGCTTATCTTCTAAAAATAGCAGTCAATTTCCTGGAATTAGCTTCCCATCCGAGAAAAAGATAAACCTCTCACTCCATGTGTGTGTGTGCATGTATATATATATATATATAGAGAGAGAGACACACACACATTAGTATATATGTATTATGTGGGTGTGCATGTGTAAACAAGGAAACGAAAACTGAAAATAATGATATAAATTATTGCAAATTGAAACTTCAATCGATACTCTGCTGATCTTCGGACGATTACTCACACACACACATATACATATCTTTCCTTTCTTTTTAAGTATTAAATACAACATTTGTTCAAACGTGTCCATCCTGTATTGTCGTCTTCTTGCGCTCATTGCCTAATATCTATATAATTTATACGAAAGGAGGCTGAGATTCAATATTCATACGTTCTACAAAGTATGTTCACGTGTATTGAAACCGGTCTGCAGGCGCGGTTCGCTAAGATTTTGTTTTTGTTCTACTCTGTTTAACACGTTAGTCGTTCCCTCACAGAGAGAGAGAGAGAGAGAGAGAAAGAAAGAGAGACTCTTCGGCAAGTTAGCAAGGGATCTGTGTAAGTCGCTCGATCTATTTGAAACAGCGTCCAAATCGCCCTCGATACATACACACACATATATATGTGTGTGTGTGTGCGTGTATATAACATTTGTTACAACTGCTATGCCTTGGTCTCCTGAGTTAATGATGACCTAGGGTTAAACGACAAACACTTTATCAAAACTATTTGATAGTCAAATCTTGCACTCTTCTATCTCTTAAATAAAAGCTTATTAAAAAAATGTTTTCAATATATTTAAAAGTTTTGATATTATTTATTTCTATTTAGCTTTCAATAATGAAAAACAAAAAAAAAACGAAGACGTTCTATAGTCAAAGGTTCGTCCTGATCCAACGAACCTCTGAGCAAAAGCGTTCCAGCTTTGAACATCCCGTATTTTGTACATTAGGGACAACTATGCAACCTGTCCTTCTGTATTAAAAGAAGTTTGAGTGTGATTTAGGGAGAATCGGCTGATATTTCTAGCAAGGCGAGCGTACCTTGTCTGAAAAGGCATGTATATGTTATTATTTTGCCCCAGGGCAGCTCTAATGAAACAGAAACAAACCTGTGACCAAAGGGTTCCAATCATGGCTACCACATCTTATATTCACATACTATATCCAGGGCTACATACATCATGTATGCTTTAAGATGGTATGATGTGGATTCAGGGAAATTTAGCTGTTATTTTTAGCAGGTCGATCGATAACGTAAGAGGTTCATTTCCTCATATGCATGTAGGCAGTGTTTTTTCCTTCCACTTCTTCACCTCCTTCGGCCATCACTCTTATGTTAAGAGTCTACGAAACCGGACATATTTTTGATTTCGGATCGGAATGGAACGCACTGTTTAGGGCGGGAATAGGGGGGGAAGAATATTCTAAAAAAAAAAAAAAAAAAAAAAATGACCAATAACAAATACGCAACTAAGCGGATTGTGAATAAATTGAAATATAGAGAAATAGATATAGATATATATTTAAATATATAAAAATAGAATGAAGTTTTTTTTTTTTTTTGAGGTGTTGCTAGCTCTGTATGCTGGCTGTGCGCCATCTTAAAGTAGTAAGGTGCTTGGAGAGAGAGTCAGACAAACTGATATTAGAAAGACGAGGCCTTTTATCCCCCTTTTTTTACATTATTTCTGATCAATGGCTGGTCTACCAAGAAGAATTATCAAGGTAAGCGATACAAGTGGCAACTCTATTATTATTTACTCCTTGAAACAGTAACAATGAGGTCATTTTTATTGAGAGCCTCTAATAATTATTATTAATCACTCGTAGGACCCACTTAACTTATATATTATATTGTGACTTAATTTTTTTTACCAATGGACATGTCATAAGGCAGGGGTCGTTTTATTGTTTGTTATTTTTTAAAATGTTCTCCAGAAGAATCTAGCTTATCCCCCCCTCTCTCTTTCTCTACATACATCGTTAAATACCAAAAAAAAAAAATCCTTCATAACATTTTTGAAAAGTTTCTGAATCGTATATTTTAAGTTTTACTGCATTATTCAAGTTTTATAATGTGAAATGCTCGAATGCAGATGCCGGGAAAGTGATGTGAAGACGGCTGGCTGTATTGCCATCTTTGTTCTCGTCGTATTGTCGAGAACATCGTTTAGTAACTCTTTCTCTTTTTCTATCTTTCACTCCCGTTCGAATAGAAATTATTTGACAAATTTAACGACAAAGCTACCGGTGTATAATGCTTTGTAAATCGTTCTAAATGCTTACACCGATTAATTATTAAATGTTTAGATCAACCGTAACGCACGCGCGTGTATATATATATATATATATATATATATATATATATATATTTTATTATATGTATTTATTTTCTCTTAGTTAATAATTAACTCGGACAAAATAAATTGGTTAATAAATACCAGGGTAGCAAAGATCACAAAATGACTGTGGTGTAACTCCTGTTTATGAGGTAGAAACCCCTTGTTATTTTGGGTACTTGAGTAAATATATAAATTTAGTAAATGGAGTATTCAGTTAACATATGCGTTTTACTCCATTTACTAAATTTATATATATATATATATGTTTTTACGTATACTTGCCGCTCCTTTATGTATGTGTAAATAACGTGTACACATGTTTGCACGCATAAAATGCGTATGTACTGTAGAATATTAAAGCAAGAAAATGACAATTTATAATGTTTAAAGTTTCACGACGTCATTGTGTTTTATACACACTGTTGTATATATTCATAGGTATATAATGTACAATACTGGAACGGGTGTGTGGGCAACTTCATTGATAGACTATTTCTGTATATACGCATATTTAAAGTTTCATAGTGTTTTGTATTTTTGCTTCCTTGTCTTTAGTTGATCAGTGCGTGAGATTATGTAAATAACAAAATGAAAGAACAACTCACTGAATCTCTCTTATTTTTGACCTGCTAGAATTAGCTAATTTTATTTCTAATGACATCCTGTCGTCTTAAAGGATAACATACCCCTTACTGGCGGATGTTATTCGTATACTTTTTGACCAAAATCTGCTCAGTCAAAATGACGATTAGTACACCTTTAATCAGAATCTGCTCAAAGTTGACTTGAGGTTAAAAAAAGGAAAAACTGACCTATAAGAATTAATGTAAGGGAAAAAATATTGGATAAAAGCTTCTTTCTAAGAAATGTTCCAGCACCCAAGGAACAGTTTCCGGTTAATTTGAGAAGGGAGGTTTGACAATTTTTATTTCTGGAAAAATTAATGTACCGGAATTAGATGAATTGTTTCATATGAGTCATATTTTTATTGTAATGTGCCACATATTTTATATTTCTCAGATGTCGAGTTCAATTTAACTCTAGTTGAACTTCATATTTCCTTCTAAGAATTAAGTACCGGTAATATACTAATGTCGATTTAGTTGACGATACACCCTCCCCTTTCTGTATAAAATTGGCCATATATTTCTTATTATTGGAATATATCCTGTACGAAAATTGACAAAAATCTGTAAGAAAATTATGTTTTGCCACTTTTTTCTCTTTATTGAAACCTGTTTTTAATAATATAAATATTTTGTCAATTTTTAAAGACTCAGAAATAGCAGAACCTACGATTTCAAGAAAGCTACATCATTTTCTCTCTCTCACACACAATTCTGTGAAAGCTGTTTCATACAGCAAATAAAGATGGGTTGCCTAATTAACTAAATTGTACTTTAACGCTAAATCTCTTTAGTATTTTCGTTGAAAATTAATTGCGATGTGTGTATTTAATATATATTGGTTCATATTGAAAAACAGTTTTCGTTGACAGATGGAAATGTGTGAAATATTTAACTCGTTCGTTATTCATTCGATTATCTATGAAATTTCACCAGTAACATATCTTGATTGTTAATTATCTTTTTTGTAGCGGTTTAAGTGTCCACTTTGGACCGCTGATAAATCTTTGGCATTACTCAAATTATTGAACACCGTTTGCTTTGTCCATGTAGTTTAGCTCTGTTTAACCTCCCCCAACATGAGGTTAAAGCCATTATGATACATATACACTCTTACATATTTAGTTCACTTGGTCTGAATTTGATTTCTTGATTTCACTTTCTAATAATTGAGATTTTGATTCCGTAACCGGAGCTTTTAACTCGTGTCATTCAAATGAATTTCCGTTGGTGTTAAATGTTTTTAGGATCTTATAAACAATGTTCGTTTGTAGATTTTTCAGACTTTTTCAAAATTCTTTTCTCACATTTTTAACTGTAATTCTACTGTTAACATGTGATTAGTTTTTACGCTTATTAAGACTCGACACTGTACTATCTTTAGTAGAATACTGTCAGATACAGAATAACAACTTCTGTGCCTTGATATTATATTATTTTGGAGGGGGCCTCTAGCTAGTCGATTGACTAGCTAGAAGTAGTTGCAAATTTGCTTCGAAATACCGTTTAAACCAGAATGAAACCTGTTAGGTAATGTAGCTAGACTTCAATATCTCCAAAAGGAATCGGTTGCATTCCAGCTTAGTCGAAGTTCACTTTTGGTTAAATAACAATTGTCATACTGTTGTGTGATTACATATATTGACGAGGAGTGTTTTTCTAGATTAAATTGTTCTATAGCTATGAAGAAGAAAAAAAACTGCTATTAAGCTACACCGGTTCAAATATGCTGAGGTGTGATTTGCAGTTAAAAGAATTTTCTGTCCCGAGGTAAACGAAAAATGATTGTTCATATGTTGATAAAATAGCCTTATGAATCAGAAACCAATGTAATCGAGAAAACATTCAGCTTTCTCACGTTATTTTTTTTTATTTTCAAGAAACTTGTTGCGGTTTCAGACGTTTGATCCCTAATGGCGGTAAATAATATTTCATACGTAAACACAAAGAAATAATACTTCGTATCTCGTATGGATACATATAGCTAAAACAGCTTTTAGTCGTTGATAATTATATCGAAATTATAGTTTTAGAATAAAACTGTTTTCAACTCAAGTCATAGTACTTAGTTGCCATAGTTACAAGTAGGGGGAGGGGAACATTTTTATTTGAAAGACTATGTAGTGAATAGGTTGTGAGGGATGGTTTTGCTCTGGTTATTAAACTTACTGTTTATTGAGTCATAGAAAGGGACATGTTTCTATATATTTATGTAGTTGGGGTTAACTGAGCAGTTTATATCCCTAGACAAAATTGAACATGAAAATGTGACTAGAAAATGAAAAACATTCTTTTGTTTATATTAGGATATTCTGAATTTGATCATTGTTTTCATACGTATGTAATTTAAACTTGTGAAAAGATTCAGCTATTGATATCATTTGGGATTTCTTCCATCTCAGTCCGTTGTGATAGTTCATTCTACCCACAGTTTCGTAAAAAATAGATATAATATAGCGTTTAAATTATTCTTTGTTGAAAATTGCCGACTATTCGATGCTACATGTAATCCACATTTAATTTTTTCCTTTCGTCTCGTTTTTTTTTTCTTTTTTAATGAGCTCTTCTGTAGACTATGCATAAAATTCATTTCCATGATTATCTCGAAGCAAACTGATGAATTTTGTAATCCGCTTATTAAGCAGGGCGCTGATTGTCCAATAATAATAATAATCTGGGATGAAGCATTAGATGACAGGCAATATTTCGTTACTGAGTTAAAATCTCGCCTCTATCGTTTTTGGTTTTTATTCTTTCGGGCTCGGTAAAATAAGTACAAGTCAAGTAGAGAAGTTCGTTTAATCGATTATTTCTCGCCATAAATTGTATGATCTTCTGTCTGTTGGGAAGTGTTAATAAGTTGTGCCTATGCTAAAAACAATTATTAAGGTGACAGGAGCAAAAGTTAACCCAGACAAATCAGTTTTGCAGCTTGCCGCACCGGGATGCCAGTCCAGCCGCTGGATAGCGTCATGGGGTACTGGGGCTGACGGACTGATAAGGCTGCTTGAGAATTGGTGCGAAATTACGAGATGGTAAACACTTTCACCTAGAAACGGTTTGAGAGGAATTTATCCCTGCAAGGTCGATCAGAGGTGCCGAACGCTTATATTGCCTCCATCTTATCTTATCGCCTGACCGTCTTGTCGCCCCATCATATTGAAGCTTAGCCGTTTTGCTTTTTATGTAATGGACGCGTTCCTCTGGTCAGGCAGTCCATCTGCTGCCAACAGTCCCCACGCGGGTATGTTGTCGTTGATGATATGCAGAAATGTACTGTGAGACACATTTCCTCCCATAGCTTATCGTTTTTCTTTTTAACGGAACTGCTGTCCTGTGTTAGGGGAAGACCAAAACTGGGTGGGCGTTTGACATCTGGAATGTTATCAAGCGCTGGCAACCCTCTATCAATCGAGTAATTGAGCTAGTAGAACTTCCAAGGACTACTGGTAAGAACGACAAGACTTGGAGAGAAAAGTGAAGATGAAGGAGGTACTACTCATCCCTTTACTGTGTAGGTTTGTAGAAAAGTGGGGATGTTTCGCGAGAATGGGCCTAGCTAAAGCATTAACAAATAAGAGGGCGCTTACCCATAGTATTGATTGGTTCTAGGAAGCTATTTTTTCTGGGTCTATACTGTGTGTTTTTATCTCTCTTACCTGAATACTGTATCAACATTCTAATCTGCTTCAATAATGTTCTCTCATCCTTCGCTCTCATCGCTGTAAAAGATGCTAATAAATCAAAGTACATTTAGTTTTAGTTTCAAGACAGCTCTGATTGGGGCTGGGGCAAGTGCTACGGATCTATTTCAAAACGGGGCACCAGTATTTTCTTAACGAAACACTTTGAAACTTTGGACACTGGTAGAATGTGTCATGTAAAACATCTTTTACTCTTAGTCTTCTTAACAAAAAAACGTACATCGCAAGTTATTCCATGTTAAAGTTGTATTTCTGTAATTTCAACCAATCACTGACGTCTATTCAGCTGAATAGAGTTACTGCTGGGCGGTCATAAAAATGTTATTCCCTGTGACATATTTCATCCGGTTTAATCGTAATTTATACGCATATGTTGTTTATATAATAAATTACGCTGTGCCTATCTATGTGTGTAACAATTTTAGAGTTAGGGGATTAATACGATATACACCGTTACAGCGCTAACTGTTTTCAACTGAATAGACGTCAGTGATTAGTAGAAATTATCGAAATAAGACAATTTTTTACATGAAATAAATTCGAATACAAAAATTTTTTTCTGTTCTATAACACAAAATAGATAAGTATACGAAGTTTGAAAGTCTTTAGGTACCAAAAACACTACATAAAACATAAATGAAAATGGTGCCCCTGCCCCCGTTTTGAAATAGATCCAGTGCTACGGCGGGAACGTTTCGATATTGTTCCAACATTCCCGCCGTAAACATCCCATTTTTTTTTTCATCATTTCAGATATCTTTCCTCTTTGTGTAGAGGAATAGTGTAGATGAAAGATTTGGCTACTATGTCTAACGAGTCCGGTAATTGCGTAGTTTTCCTCTGTTGGTTCATGAAATTTAGTTTATCGTGTCTCGCTACTTTATTTCATATGCGAGAAATGTAGCTTCTTTAATTTCTGATCGCTGGACTTAGGAATAGATATCACGACCTCATGGAAAAAGGACCACTGTTTCCAACAGTGAAAGAATTTTTGTTCAAATTTTTTTTACATTTCTCCCTCACTCCAATTCCGGTAAATTTTTACTATCACACCCGTCTCGTGAGATGGGTGTAATATTAAGAAAATACCCTTCTGTTTGAATCTACAGCACTCGTCAGCGGAATTTTCTTTTTAGTCGTACTATAAGCATTGAATTCTATTATAGACTTGGATGTTATTTCCACAAATGATGGAAATGCGTGTTTTATAATTATTTCTTGAAAATGTGATGTTAAAAAGATGTTCACAAGTTCTCACTTAATTATAATAATTACATTGTATTTTCCTCCATTTTGTTGTTTTTGTCACAGTGTATCTAGTGGAGCTTAACGCAGAAAAACTGTTACCAGTTTTATCAGTAGTGTGCATAGCAACCTGATTTTTTTCTTAGGTTGTTGGTCGGTATATATATCTATCTATCTATCTATCTATATATATATGTGTGTGTGTGTTAAAACAATATACTCTACTAATAATGATACCCTGAGATAGTTTTTGTTGTGTACTTGGGCAAATAAGTTAAAAATTATTTGATGTTTCATTTGCTAAGTTTGTCGAAATGGTCTGTCTGTCTCTAACATTAAAAGCTAAGCTCAAAGGCTTTCTTTCTCGCGTACATATACATATTTGATGTCGCTCAAGCGGAACTTCTTGCAAAAGGTTACATGAACTTAGAGTATTTAATAATACAGATCATGGCGTCGTAGAAATAAATGTTCGTGGAAAATATTTTATTGAAAATGTGTTTCACTTTTACTAGTTTCAATGAAAATAAATGTCTTCGAAATCCCACAGGATTTTACCTTTTACATTAGAAAATAGCGACATACGATCTACCTGTCTAACTCTTGAAATATCTTTACATAGCGGTTACTTCCGGTATGTAGAGGGGAGATAACTGAGTTACTAGCCAGGTGACCTGTTGTGTGTGACACGATATAATTAGGTTTTGGCTTAGGCTGACTCGGATGTACAGTCGTTAATATTTTCTTTGTATTTGAAGCATCATATTATTTCAGGACGCCAGTATATGTTTTGGGGAAATTTATAAATAAATTTGTTATAATATATATGATACCAACGATATCGTTATGAAGTTAAAACGTTCGTATTAAAATAATTTTTTTAAAAATACACTACCTATAGAAATCGAGAAATTACGTATGTATCTACAGGCCTTCAAAATCTAGTTTTTAGTCTAAGGTTAACTCTGATCGAGAAGAATTTTGATCAAAACCATTCCAGCCATGATCATCTAGCCTTTTGGCGGGTATCTTAAGACTGCATTAACTAATGTCTTGTTTTCATATAAAACGGTGAAGGTGTGAGTTGAGAAAGATATGGTTGCTGTTTCTAGCACGACGAGTGACCACGTAGATTGCTCACTCATTTTACACCTAGTTTAGAATGACTATTCAAACTTGCAAGTATCATTTTCAAATGCTCTTTCATTATCAGAAGAAATATCCATCACGTGAAGTTCTCTTTTTATTTGTGATTAAAGCCCTTCAGAAATTCGTTTAATTAGTGTATTCATTAATCGATCGTATAGCGCTACAGCAAAATTTGCTGTTGGTTTTAAAGTGAGTTCAGATATTAGCATATATTATATTGTGTTTGAATGCTTAGAGGATGTTGAATTCCTTCATGTTGTGAGTTTTATCTTGCATTAACGCTTTCTCTCATTGGTATATTCGTGATATTTAGAGGTGTATAATTCCTGGTTCAAACTCTGCTCCTGGTCATGTTTTTAAATAAGGTAACAATTTCAATTTTCTTTGTATGTAACCAAATTGTAATGATATTGTTAATATCTAAGCTTATTATGCACTTAAAAAACACTTGTCGGTTTTCATTTTGTGAACATATCCACGTCGTGTCTGAATAGAATTGCTGGAGAGAGTAGTGGATGGGATATTCTGAGTAATTTAAATTACTTTTGTAGAAAATAATGGTTATTTAGAATTTGTGATCATTGTTTTTCTGTGGCCAGAGTTCGTAGTTTCAGAGAATTTTGTTCACAAGCCAGTGAAAATTTGTGCAAATAAGGAAGTTCTGAATAAATTATCATCATACATCTGCTTTTCTATTTAGTTATTGGTTAGACAGGTCTCATCTTGCTCCTTTGTCACCTGGCAAACAACAACAGGGAGGAGAATGGTTGTCTTTATGGCATTGTGGACTGAGTACATTCTAGTATCTTTTTTCAGTTTGATATACTGAGGTGGAATAGAAATAAACATTTTGTTGAAAGAAGTCGTGGAATATAACATTGCAAAGTCTAATGTATTGACTGTACTGTGACTACCTATCCAATGACTAATAGTTTGCTCTAATTAAAAGAAAGTAAGTTTTTTTTATTGCATAATGATTCCCTTAAAATGTAGTGTATTGTCAGTTATGTCTTGAGGGAATTATGTAAAAAGTTTATAAGTGGTTTAATGAAGAACTCTAACTACAGTATTTGTAATTCTAAGTGAGCACAAAGCTAATGTCTAATGTCACTCATAGATTGCTGTAATTGTGGACTATACTGTCAGGATCTTGATCAATCCATAGGCATTAATTTGCCCACTGCAAGCAATTTTAGCCTTTATAAAGACAAGAAAATAAAGGAAGCAATTCAAAGACAGCAGATGCAATGTGAAGGTTAGTCACATTCATCAACAAAACTTACTATTTGCAGTATTGAATTCTGTTGCATTAAGTAAGGTTCATGGAAGCTGTAAAAAGTCATAAATTGAAGCATTTCCGTTGTCTTCAGATAAGGTACACAATGTTTATGGTACTCAGGTTGTCTGAAATGGGTAACCATTTCTAGATTTGTTTTTATGTTATCTAGCTACAAGCATACTTGCTCCATTAATTTCAGTTAATTATGCCATTTTATAATCACAAATATGTGAAGAAAATTGGATGCTTAATTATCAAATCTACTATTTCTAGTAGTTCAGAAGAAATTTGTTTTTAGCATATCTTGGATTATATTATATTTTCTAGTATCTTCTATCTTCTTCAATAACTTGTAGGACTCGAGTTCAGGATTGATAGCCAGTGAAAGCTTGACAGTTCTATGAGGTTACACACACACACACACTGTGGTGATTTTTTTCTTCTCCATGCTGTTTATGGTTGTGAACTGTCTGCCTGTTAAAGACACAATTCTGCATTCGTTATAAAATCTGAATATTCAATTTTGACTGGAAGACTAAATCAGGTTCAGCTTACTCATTGATATTTAACAAAATTTTAGTACACAAGGAATATAAATGTGTAGCATTATAGCAGGAAAAGTATATTAAAAATAATTATTTAACACAAAAATATTAGTGGTAATATGCTCTATCTCTTTCTTCTCATATATATCTCCTTGCAGCTGCACACCTGTTTCTGTTTTCATTCTTGATCTCTCTTTCTCTTTCACTCTCTGGTTGGGTAACATTGTACCTCCTCTACTGCAAGACACCTGTTTCTGTCTCACTATAACCTTTCATCACCTGACACAAGGTCACCTCCTCCAGTGCCCCCTTGCCTAGCAAGTTACTTGGTGACCCTTTCAGTGCAGGTGCCACAGTCTATTCTGTCAAGTGGTTGGTGTTCAGAAGGGCATCTAGCTGTAAAAACCTTGCCAAAACTTGCCTCGCCTTTGCTTGTGCCACATAAATAGCACATAAAAAGTCCATTTTGCTGAGTTGTTGGTGTTAGAAAGGGCATCCAGCTGTAAAAATCCTGCCAAAACAGTTACAGAAGTTTGGTCAGGCTCTTGCTTGGCCAGCTCCTGGCAATCTGTCCCACCCATGCCAACATAGAAGGTGGATGTTAAACGATGATGATGATATATATATACACACACACACACACACACACACACACACACACACACACACACACACACACACACACACACACACACACACACATGGATGCTAAATGATGATATATATTGCTTTCAGTTCTGCAAGAATTACACTTTTTGGGGGGTTTTTTTCTATTTGTCCTCAATAATTAACCAATTCTCAATGATTGTTAAAATTAAAAACTATTTTGGATGAAAAATTCTCTTCAGAAATTCTTTTAGAGGTTTATTTTGGTACATAGTTTCACATCTTCTTTTCTGTGTATTGAATGGACTCTTGTTTTTCTTTCTTCTTTCTTACTATTGTATAGTCAACAATAATATTGCAGTCATTTTTACTTACTGAATTCTGAGATAACTCTCTTGAACTGGTATTTTTGTTTGTTGTAGTGCTTCCTCTCTTAGACTTTCTGAAACCTGAGTTACTACTCAGTTGTCCATATATGCAATTGTATTAGTCTGTATCAACTGTATCTTACATTATTTGATTGCAGCAAGTATCTCTTGTGATTTTATCAATATTCGGAGAAAATGATTTTTTCTTTTCTTCATTAGTCATCACAATTGCATTTTCTGCTTCTCTAAGGTAATCTTTTATAGTTGTCTGTCATGACTCACACCTTGACTGCACCTATATGCTGCCCAAATGAAAAATGCTGCCATACCAGTCATTGAGGTCACATAGTTGCATGACCTTAGTCACTATGAAGATAACTTATTGCAGTTATCTCGTTACAGAAGCGTTTTTGCATAGCCTTTTTCTCAGCTTGATTGGTCTGAAAAGTGTGGATAATGGTTTTTGTACGGGACTTTGACCATGTATAAAATAGAGAAGAGTGTCAGAACTAGCAGAGAACTTATGAATTTTAGTGTATAGACGAGTGTTCACTGAGTCTTTGCATTCTCTTCATTCTAGCCTTTGCTTTTATTGGAATTGTGCTAATGTCATTACAGATTCTGTTGGAAAACTGCAAAAATTTTACATTTTGAAGTGTTTTAGAAGGCTTGAAGATTCACAAAATCAAACTAGGTTGGTAGTGCATAGGAAGAACCCTCATATCTGAGAGATGGTTTTACTTTGAATGCACAGAGTGTAAGATATTCTTTGGCATTTTGTCAGAAAGCATAAAGGCAGCAAACTGGCAGAATCGTTAGTATGTCGGGCAAAATGCTTAGCTGTATTTCGTCCTTGTTTTGGGTTCAAATTTTGCCAAGGTTGATTTACCTTACAGCCTTTCAGGGTTGATAAAATAAGTACCAATTGAGTACTTGGGTTGATGTAAAAATTGCTTCCCCAAAACTACTTGTGCCAAAAATTTGAAACCAGTTTGACAGAAAGCAAATATTAAGTGTATTTGATTCTCTGAGAGTTGCAGTGTTACAAATACTATCTCCAGAATAGAATATTTAGGCATGGTTTGAAAGAAATGAAGCCAGTATTCTCCAATGGATGGGTAATGTTAGTGTGCATATATGACAGTATAAGGGATTTGAGAAAAAAAACTGGGTATATGAGGCATCAAATGTAGTGTGCAAGAGAGAAGACTGTGCTGGTATGGTCATGTAATGCATATGAATGAAGACAGTTGCATCAAGAAGTGCTGATCTTTAAGTGTAGAGAGAACATGTGGAAAGGGTAGACCCAGAAAGACGGACAAAGTGGTGAGAAAGGATCTACAGATGTTGGGACTCACAGGGGGACTGACAAGGGATTGAATCAAGTGCCATGTAAACACACCTGTGCTGCATAACAGCACCCAGTACGCTCTGTAAAGTGGTTGGTGTTAGGAAGGGCATCCAATTGTAGAAGCCATGCTAAAACAGATATGAAGCCTGAGTGGCTGGACATTAAATGATGATGAATGAATGAATGAAAGTTAGCAGTTTAAGTTCTTATTACTATACCTTTTCAGGTACGAATTGAAACAACCTCAGAGCAAATTAAATAATAGATATTTAGATAAAGCACAGTAGTATTTATGTTTTGAATTGAGCTTAGATTGATCTGATTTAAATCTGGATTCCTTTCATCATTTAATTTGGGTTACAATGCTGTGGTTACCTAAGGATAATGAAAGTCAGTCTCAAAGCAGTGATATCTGGTATTTCTACAGGAAAATAAATAAGATTCATTGAAGATGTTTGCATTTGAAACGCGTTCCTGTACACTCTGCCTTGGCCTGAGAATCCATTACTGCTGTACAGCACTCTGGAGGTGTTTGTGGTAGTTATTAAACAAATGTCCATAGTTAACAAGTTTTGCAAACATTTACTTTCAACATATTGTGAACCCTCCTGTTATAGATGATGGATAACTGTTCTGCAGTTTCTTAACCTGTAGAGATGATATGTTTATAGTGATCAAATGTTTTTACTCTACAGCTGTGCAACGTGCCACATGTCATGCTAAAGTGATTGCAGAGCAATGTGAAATCAAAACCATGATTCCATGATCATGAATGTAACACAACAGCAACTAAGCCCTCTACTTAAACTTTCAACATATGTATATGACAATATATATGTCATCTTGATGGAAAAAATGATTTCCTTGGAGCTAGTGCTTTTACAATCTTTCCAAAACAGATGATTCTTGTAGTTGTGACAGCGGAAGTTATATTAATCAATATTAAAATAATTTATTACTTGATGGGATTATTTAATTCTAAAATGGCAGTGAGCTAGCAGAATCATTAACAAGCCAGGCAAAATGCTTAGCAGCATTTTGTCTATTTTAATGTTCTGAGTTCAAATTTCGCCAAGGTCAGCTTTGACTTTCATCCTTTTGGGGTCAATAAAATAAGTACCACTTGAGCACGGGTTAATGTAATCAACTGGACCCCCCCCCAAGTGTTAGGCCTTGTGCCTTTTATTAAAAGGATTTATTCTAAAAAATTTGCTCTGGGGTTATTTGAAGTTGTTTGATATTTCCTCAGCATATGACCCAGCCATTTCATCTCCTTTTCATTCACAATGTCTATTTCTAGTTCTATTTCCATCATTCTCTGCAGTTCACTCACACTCTCTCCCTCTCTCCAATATTCCACTGTCCCCTTTCCATTCTACCACTGAGCCATTCTCATTTGTTTTTTTTCTTTTCAGCATTCTTTGCTGATTCACTTTTGTTACCCATATATTACATTCCCATAAATCATAGTGCTTCTTACACATGCAACATGCACCTTTTCCTGTTGTTTCAACAGCACTACTTGCTAACATGCTCCTTATCATTTCTCACACTTTCTTTCATCTGCATCCTGCTTTAGCCACTGTTGATAAGTAGGTTCACCTTCTTCATTCTTTGTCTCTTACATAAAATGTTTTCACACCTGTGTTCATACTGTTTCCAAGATCTAGCCTGTCATTTCTTCCATCTTCTCCCATTCTTACACTTAGATTTAGTTACTACGTTAATTGATAATCTTCTTATACTGCTACATTTTCAGTGGATACTTCCAGTGTATTTAAAGTTCATATACTCCTTTCACTAACGATAGATTAGTGATCCTTACATTAACCTGTTTCCATTTTGCTAAATACTTAATTTGCCATCAGCTTCGTCTTTCCAATATTCATTTTGTCTCTTATAAATCCAAGAAACAGCTTCTTCTTCTTGTTTCAGTAATTATTACTGGGCGGGAGCACTAAGTAGTGATGTGTATAAATACAAGATATTTGAACTAGTAAGAAAGCCATTCATTGTGTTTTGTCATGGAGATAGAGAGGTGTTAATGCACCATTTATGTAAAACTAAGTGTTTTTAGGGTGTATTTACACCATTAGTCTATGGTGAGGAATTTTCTCCGTGACAAAACACAGTGGATGGCTTTCTTACTAGTTCGAATATGCCCCATGCATATTTGAGCTGGTAATAATTTTGTAAGATCAGATATAATTTTGAGATCCATATTTTCAGCTACCTGTCTTCCTTTTTAAGCTATTCTGAGAAGGGTTCTGGCATGACTGTGTTATGTGACCAAAACAATACGGGCTCTTTCTGAGCTAAAGTTGTTGAAGGGAATCAATCTGGCAATGGAGTTCCACACAAAATCCTAAGTATCAGTGTAGTGAATTCAGTGAAATTGATCAATTTGAATGCATGTTTGTCACTCTTATTGGTCACTGCACAGTTGTACTGTGAAATGGTGTGAATGAACACTTGTTAAATGTGAATTGTTACGGTTACATGTATCGCCAAACTAGACCAGCTTTCAAAAGGATTGAATGTACTTTGTGCATGATTGGTACTGATATCTCTCTATCAATGAAGGTGGCATCAAAATATTTGAATTAATCAACCTCTTTCTGAATCTCACCATTGACTATAATGGGGACTATTTCAGAGGGCTAAATACCGATGGATAGAATCTTCAAATAAGAGGGCAGAATCTTCTTCGTCTACAAGTATACTACTGGTGTCTCATATATGCAAATGCCGGCATGACAAACAGCTGTACTGTTTGTGATAGTGGAAACAGAGATGACCAAGATGTTTGTTCCAGTTGTTTCCAGTTTTGAAGAGATTCCTGATGCCCATATTTTTTGCAAAAAAGGCCTGAAATTCATCCAGGTGTATAAAAGACCATAGCCATCTTTTTTCTTTGTGTTCTATGTAAAGATTTGTTTCAGTAGTTATTGTTTGGAATATACCAACACACAAAAATAAAATGCCAAAATTGGTTTTTGAATCATTGAGAGGATTGATTGGGTTGGGTTTCTTTTGAAAATTTCAACCTGGGAAATATTTAGAAGTTTTTGTTCCATTGTGTTTCTGGAATGAACTTATTCTTGCTTTCAAATATTGATGTTTGAATTGCTGTCATCATCATCATCATCATCATCATCGTTTAATGCCCGTTTTCCATACTAGCATGGGTTGGACGGTTCGACTGAGGTCTGGGAAGCCAGGAGGCTGCACCAGGCTCCAGTCTGATCTGACAGTGTTTCTACAGCTGGATGCCCTTCCTAACGCTAACCACTCTATGAGTGTAGTGGGTGCTTTTTACGTGCCACCAGTACGGGGATCATAACTACAATTTACATTTGAATTTCATTTTGATGTTGATGTATGTGACTCAATAGTTCTCCTCAAGCACAGCATGTCGCCCTACGATCCAAGGTACTTTTGAGTGAGCTGGTTATGTGAAACTTGTGTAGGATACAGCCGTGAACTCACTTTGCTGGATCTTCGCAGTCACAGCATATCTCCAGAAGTCTCGGTCTTTCATCATTGCCTCTGTGAGGCCCAACGTTCGAAGGTCATGCTTCACCACCTCATCCCATGTCTTCCTGGGTCAACCTCTACCCCGATTTCCTTCAACTGTTTGGGAGTGGCACTTCTTCACACAGCTCTCCTCATCCATCTGTAGTATATGACCATACCAGCGCAAACGTCTCTCTTGCACATCACATCCGATGCTTCTTATGTCCAACATTTCTCTCAGGGTGCTTACACTTTGACATGTGTGCACACTGACATTACACATCCAGCGGATCGTGCTAGCTTCATTTCTTTCAAGCCTACGCATGTCCTCAGCAGTCACTGCCGTGAAGCATGGCAGTTCGCACACATGCATCGTACAATCTACCTTTCACTCTGAGTGAGAGGCCTTTTGTCACCAGTAGGGGTAGAAGCTTTCTAAACTTTGCCCAGGCTATTCTTATTCTAGTGGTAAGAAATTGTAATATTTGATATCTTTGTTGTTTTGCTTATTGCATTTTTTATTTGCTGCCACTTCTTTCAAAAATTCATTTATTTCAAGGATAAAAAGTTAAAAGGTGGAAAATTTTTTCTCTAAATTTAGAGAACACAAATTTCCCATAATGTACAGCAACTATTTATCTAGTTAAGTCTTATGCTTTTGCTAACATGAAATTTATATGAATATTATTGTTTAAATATGAAGAGGTAAATATAGATGAATTGGACTGTGAAAAGTTTTGGGCAGTGTTGGGTGGGTTGGTTATGAAACCAGCTTGAACATTTAATCTCTAGCAATAATTATATCAGAATGGTAAGTGAACTTCCAGCCATGCAAACAGTCTATTGCTGTTAGCTATTTCTGTACCACTTACAGAAGCTTTAATTAGTCATTAGATAATCAATAATTATAAATTTTAACAATGTAATTTTCTTTTAAATGAATCATAAAAAATGTTTAATAAGATTATATCTCCACATGAAAGCAAAATAATTGAGCAGATATGTGTAAAATTAAACTGGAAGGAGGTTGGTTCAATCTGGATGAGTTGCATATGGAGAAAATGTCAGAGATGAAAATGCTGCATTATGAAACCATGTTTTGTCTTTTACCAGTGAAATGCAGAACAACCTTCCCGTTCTGCTTATTTTCTATGTTGGCTAAATTCAGACCACTGTCAACATATCAAATCAAGTTCTAGTTATTGGAATCAAATATTCCAGTTAAGTAATATCTGTTGCTGTTCGCAAGCATTGATCTTCCTGCTGCATGTTAGCTTCAATGTTATAAACTGAGTTAAGTAGATTGCTACTTTAATCAGATCACATTCTATTTTTTAAAATAATTTTTAACGTATTTCAAAAGTATGAAGTCATAAGTCCTGTCTTGTCTTTAGTAGCAGAAAAAATTAGACCACTTGTTACTCTTATTGGCTGTTAATGAATGTGAACTGCCTTTTTTCTAATTTGCAAGATAAACAAATTGAATAAAATATGATGACCTGTTTTATCAATATTGTGTATTTCAGTATTTTAACTGTTGGCTTAGTTGATATAATTAGTATTGCATGCAGAATTTGTGCATTACTGGCAGCAGAAAGCATCTCTTCATCATAATCATTTATATTCTGCTGTTGTGTTGGTCTGGTGAATTGTTTTTGTCTAGTGTGAATCTCATTTCCTCAATATTCTTTATTAACCCTAATTTTCTTTAGTTAATTTAGGAAGTGCTCTTGGATTTATTTTTCTTCTGGTTATATATAATCTATACCAATTACTCAATACTATTAACATTTTCTTTTGCAATCACTTTATATTGTTCATTGCCAGTAATCTTTTTAACTCTGTATATAATATTAGTTACCGTGAAATTAAACATTAGGATTCAAGTTAGGAAACTGAATGTTTTCTAATTGCCATATATATCAGTGATACTGTATTTTATGTTAAACTAGTGTTTAATTTATTTAATTTTCTTGTGAAGAAATCCTCTAGTAATTTTTCCCCCTTTTAGAAATATCCTTCATGGAGAAAGTGGATGTGTTTAATTTTAATCTTCTAAAGTTAGTTTAGCTCAGATATGTTGATTTACGTTATTTATTTTGCATGACTCCTACTACTCTAATGAACTTTGTTTAGGAGTGTAGCTTCAGACTAACAACTTGACTGTAGTTTACCTTTCAGCATTCAGATTACTCTGTCAAATGTAAAGCTTATTTATTCACATTGTTTTGAATTAATCATGCATTATCTTGTACCTTTGAGATTTTAACATGATGTGAAAGTTTATTTTTAGAACGATATTGTAGAGTAGGTATGAGAGGTCCAATGTGGCTGGTTTGAACATGAAACAGATAAAATATTTGGGCCAGATATGATCGGTTTAAATGCTAAAGGATTAAACAAACTTGGCTGTGTGGTTAAGAAGCTTGCTTTGCAACTACATGGTTCTATTATAGTCCTGGGTTGACCAGTAACCAACAAGCAGAAACTATGCAGAAGCTCATTGTGTGTATGTGCATTTGTCTCTCACCACTTGATGACAACTGGTGTTTGTTTATGTTCAGCAAAAAGAGATCAGTGGAATATGTACTAGACTTGAAAGTAAGTTTTGAGGTCGATTTGCTTGGCTAAACCCTTCTAGGGGTGCCCCAGCATGGAAAAATGACCCAGCAACGAATCAAGGAAACACTAATCACAAATCCTTAGTCACATTAGTATTTGTCACTTTCTGAAATAAATCATAGCTCATGAACTCTTAAATTTACATTCCCAATCTTGTATTTGTGCATATATGTATTCATATATATCTCCTTTACCTTTAGAATATACACTTTCTGTGTTGTTTTTATTTATTTTTGTTATGTTTCTCAGAAATGACAGAAAACACTATACAATTATGCAGTATTTGTAATAAATTTAGAATATAGCTGGTAGTGCTGCTAATGTCGTAACTTTTTTTTTCCTGGTTTAGTCAGGAAGCAACAGTGTTCAAGATTTTCACAGGTGGGTCAGATTGATACTGTTGATGTTGAAATCAAATATTTGTCTGCAGAAGGAAAAAAATGTGAGAATAATTGGGTGAGTGGTTTGTGTGACCCCATGTGTATGGTTGCAGCTCGTGAATGATTCAGAGATACCTAGTTCATGTGTGGAGAAGTCTTGTAAAACTTGATCTTGATTTTTGTCATTAAAAATTTTTTTTTAAGGAAGTAAATGAATTATACATTACAACACAGGTTGTAGTGTGCTGAGTAAGTTTATTACCAGCTACCAAGATGGCTTTCTTTTAGATGCAGTTTAGGATTTTTGTGTGCAGGGAACAGTTTCCCATGGTAGTTCTTACTTGAGGTATATAGAAGCTGAATATTCTCTGACATGGAAGAGGAAAGCTAGTCTTATGGAATGCAATGTTTGTTATCTTATGAATGTAAGATTGTCACGGAAGACCTATAAAGATAGTGAAGTCAAACACTTCTAGAGACTGAAAATTTTAATTCTTGTATTGTCCAAGATTGTGCAGTGATTGTGTCTTTGTGCTTTTTGAAAGATAAGATTGTCATATCTCCATTGGAGTGTTTTCAAAATCTCAGAGGCAGTGCTAGTTTAACAAGAGATATTTAGATTGCAAATGGATGATGTCTTTGTGTAGAATGTCTGGGGGTGGGCATTGTTTGAAGTGACAACAAACAGTTTGTGGGAGGAATGAGTGGGGTACATAACTGAACTTTGGGTCACACCAAATTTGATAGTGTTCTCTTGAGAAAACTCTAGCAGTGCATGTTAAGGAAGCTTGCAATGAAAAAGAGGAAATGAGTGAAGCCTGTAGGCAGGTTTCTTGGATTCACATGCTAGATATGATCAAATACAATACTGATGTCAAGTGCAATGGCATTATGTTCACTGAACTTCTCAAGGGTGAAGAACATAGTGAGCAGGTGTTTAGTGAATGGGTTGCTGCACTGGTGATCCAAGAGGCAACGACACTGAGGGTGGTTGTTAAGTGTCTATTTCCATCTCTTGAGATGTCAATAGTGAGAGCAATAAGTTATTCATTGGCCAAATTAGAAAAATTGCTTGTTTGAGACATAGGCTTCACTAACATGTTTTCAAAGAATGGGAAAGATATCAGTAGAAAGATGTATGAAAAGACAAGGATTAGGGATAACTCTAGTGTGCAGTGTTTTTCGGTTGTTATGATTAGTAGCCTTGCTAGTTTGAAGTGAGAAGAAGGGTTTTCTTGTTTGGCATGTATGTGTACATAATGGTGAGACTAGTGGAAAAGACAAGTTTGTGAATAGTTTCATCCAATGTGTATTATAGTGTTTCAAGAGAAGTGTTCAGTAAATGTTGACACTTTCTCCATTAGATACATTTGCTTGAGCAATAATAGGTAGGGGGTTTCTGCAAAGTTAGTACACACTCTTTTGGCAAGTGACTAAAGGAATGGCTGCAATTTAAGAGGTGGGAGACTTGCTGGCTGTATGATGCACACAAGGCATCTTTTCACTTGATGAACCGTATTTAATACTCAAATATTTTAGCATGCATTGCAATTGGTAAAAAATTGCTGACATAAAAATATGCAGTTTGTTTAACCCTTTAGCATTCAGATTACTGTCAAATGTAAAGCTTATTCATTCATATTACTTTGAATTAATCATGCATTATCATGTAGTTTTGAAATATTGATGATGTGATTGTTTATTTTTAGAATGACATTGTAGGGTAGGTGTGATAGGCTGGATCTGACTGGTTTCAACATAAAGCATAATATTTGGGCTGGTTTAAATGCTAAAAGGTTAAACTACTGAAAACCATCATTGATACACAATTTTAGATAGCAAAGTAAACCTTTGACCATACAACATGAAGTTTAATAACTTTGTTTTTTATATTGAATTTTTCCATATTTATCTTACACTATTAATACCAAAGGGTTCAGGTTGGTGAAAGAAGACAAAAAAAGTCTAGTAAAAGCTATTTTGGGTCATGTTTTATTGATCATGAAAATTTTTTATTGGAAGATCATAAAAGGGTTAGGAATATATTACAAGATATAGTGGAATGCCTGCCTAGTTCTTTGGGAATGATAATTTTTGGTACAAATCTAGCAATATTAGCAGGATCTCTTGCAAGTAGTAATTTTAGATTACAGTTAGTGACCTTCAATTGCACTTAGACTGAGGGATATCACTTGTTAATGAAATAAGACTCTAGTATGTGAAAGTCATTTATGATAGTGCATCTTCTTGAATGTTACATAATTGGTGTGAGAACTAATTCTATAGATGCTGCAGTGGTTGATCTCAATGTCCAGGTTTCCATGCAGTTTTAATATTTTTCTTTTTAAAATGAACCTTACTTATATTATAACACTGTGTAACACAATTTTTGTCCTTGTGTAGCAACTGTTATTTCCTATTTGCTTACCTCTAGAAAGTATGAAAAATGGCTGATATTTCCTTCAAACTTTGCTTGTGTTACATTTATGTAGCACAAGGATTTATGCCAGTTTCAAAACAGGTGGTAAAAGCAAAGTTTGAAGGGAATGGTAGTCATTTCCTTTGATTTCTACATAGAAACAAAGAGGAAACAACACTTATTGACCAATGTCAAAAAAATAAATAAAAAGAAATTTGTTACGCAGTGTAATCTTGCGTAACAATCTTTTCTAATGAGTAGAATAGGATTACTAGAGATAATTCTGAGCAATTATCTCACTGTTTGCCAGCTCCGAGCTCACTTTTCTGGTTGTCTCTGAGTATTTATTTAGTTGTCTTGAAATATCCATATGGATATTCAATTAAAAAAAAAAATTTCACTGGTAAGCATTAGCTATACAATAAATTAAGCTCATTTAATGTTAAATCTCACTCTTACCAGGAATGAATCATAAGGCCTTCAATTTATATGGAGGGTTACTAATATTTTTTTATCATAAAAAGTCACTTCAAAGATAAAAGATAATGAATTAGATATTTAAAATACTGTGTACCTCATGAACTACTTGAAAGAGTTTGTGGTGTTAATAGTTAATGACTTCAGAAAGAAATCTCTAATAACTAACTATTTTAGCTACTGTGTTACCCTAATTTGAATTTAGTACTAATTACTTAACACGACTCAGCAATCTATCTACTTCTTTCAAGCTGTTTGAATAGTCCGTAGTCTTTTATTCATTACTGTTTCTGTTGCTAGTTGTGTCAGTACATTGGATACACCTAAAGCTTTGAGTCCCTTTCAGCGTATCAGATATTTGTCATCTCTGTTGACATGGTTTCGACAGCTGGGTGACCTCCTTAAGATCAACCACTTTACAGAGTGTATTCAATGCATTTTCTCAAGGCACCAGCACTTGTGAGTTGTCACACTCTCAACAAAATTTGCCTTCTTGACCCCACATTGTTTCTATTTGATTTGTCAACTGCATTACAAAGTGAACAGAATGTTTTTTAATTTTTTTTTTGTGGCACTATCATTTGTGAGATCACCTTGTGATTTTCAAGACTAAGAGCCCCAATGGCTCAAAAGGAGAATAGAAGAGAGAGAGTAATGACATCAAGGTGTTAAGAGAAGTGAAGCGTGATGGGAGGAACAAATTTATTGTTGGAAGGTGGTAGGAGTTAACAAGAAAGAGTACTGGCGAGGTAATGGAAGAGAAAGAGCAGTGTCAAAGGTTAGAGGTGACAGAAGAGAAGGGAATAAGGGTAGGTGGATGAGATGAGTAGGGGAAGATTTATTGTTATTGAATATGAGAGGGTAGTGGAATGAGTGCTGTTTGGTAGAGGAGAGGGGTGAATCTCTGGATAGGGGTCAACGGAAGCCAGGGATATGGGAGGACATGGTGATGGCAAAGAGCAATGGGCGGGAAGATGTACAGGCGAAAGGATATTGAGATGGCAAAGGGCGGTGGGAGGATATTGAGATGGCAAAGGGCGGTGGGAGGATATTGAGATGGCAAAGGGC
>NC_068986.1:66392786-66399990 GCF_001194135.2 Octopus bimaculoides | reverse complement strand
AAAGGGCGGTGGGAGGATATTGAGATGGCAAAGGGCGGTGGGAGGATATTGAGATGGCAAAGGGCGGTGGGAGGATATTGAGGTGGCAGAGGGAGGTAGGAGGGAAGCTATTCAGCTGTTGTTTGTCATCTCTTTTATGAAGCTCAGCATCTTGAGATCAGTCTTTACCACTTCATCTCAGATTTTCGGGGTTTTATCATTGTACAGGTTTCATCCACTTTTGAGCACTTGCAACTCAATTATGCTGCTGCCATCATCCAGACACATCAAATGTTTGTACCGTTGTAGTCTTTTCTCTTGCTTACTACATCTGATTCTTCTTATATCCAACTTTTCTCTCAACTTGTTTGTACTGTTGTTCATGTGCACTAACATTATACATCCAGCAAAGCGTGCTTGCTTGCTTCATTTCATACTACTTTGCTCAAATCATTTGCATTCAAAGCCTACATCTCACAATCCTGCATCATTTCATATCACATGTACATGTCAGTTATAAAATATTTAAAAAAAGAACAATTATAAAGGTTAATAAAATGTTGTTTCCTGACACATTCAACTGTTCATATGCTTGAGTATGTATTAGAATTTTTTTTTCATTTTATTCTTTATTACTTTAAAAAAAATTAGACAAAATATTTTACTCTCCTTATATACAGGATGATAGTACATGAGAATACATTATATAGATGATAGTACATGATGTAATTGTCACTATTTAGTGCTGCAGAACTACTACCTAGATAATACTGAGATAAGTTTGCAAATAATTATTAGTTTTGTGCACTCTTAATCTAATTTTGAAACTGAACCCGCTTGAACCCTTCCTACAGGCTTCCACCTGTCTATTCAGTTTCACAAGGTTCAAGTCAACTCAATGCTTGTGGCAAAAGACATTTTACTTAAGATACCACTTGTTGGGATTAAACCCAAGATTTTAAGATTTGCCATTCAGCCATATCTATGACTGTGTATCCCTTACCCTTGGGTCTTAACAGAAATACATAATGTAATGTATAATTCTATAAAATCATTAGTTATCTGTCTGCTTTTTCTTGTTACCATGGATTAGGCTGGGCTCTGCATAACACAATCTTTCCAAGTATTTGAATCATTTATTTTGAGAAGTTTAATGGTTTCAAGAATTATGCCCCTATAAACAAATTCTAGCATCAATTTATACCATTTTCTTAATGCAGTATGTTATCACATTTTATAGATGCATTATATAGTCTGCACTTCTACATGGGGTCAAATACAGATGTTAGTTGTTTCTTGCAGTGGTAGAAATATATGAAATTTTCCCGTCGCTCTTGAACTTGAATCACAATGCTAAGATTTTTCTAACCATTTAATATGCAGCAGGACTTAATTATTAGCTGAGAACAATCTGAGTTGTCCATCATAACCTTCTAGTTAATAACTCCTTATGTTACTAAGTACCTTGGGCAAGTAGTTCTTAGTATTGAACTGCTGTTTTGTTAATCCCCCCCACCCCTTTTTTCTAGTAAATTTGAACCCTTATTTGCAAGATTTAGCAAGGCATTGTTTTTTTTTTTTTTTTTTAGTTCAAAATAAGCTGTTTGATTAATTAACAGTGGGAAAGGTATCTAGCAATATGAAAAATTACACTAACAAAATCATCCCACCAATGGTAACATTAGTAAAATGAATCTAAAAGGGGGGAAAAGATCTTAAGAATATAATGATTTTTTTTGTTTTGTTTTGCTAAATTTACCTACAGTATCTTTTTATCAGTTTTGGTAAAGGGTTATTTGGTCTAATTTATGCTAATGATAATTACTTTGTAGGAATGAAACCAAATGCTTTTAGTACATATTTAATCCGAAGCAGTTATTTTTGCTATATCATCGCCCTAATGTATATTATTAGTAGTATATTTGCTCTTATTTTATTTGAAATATGCATTTTTATATTTGTAAATGATGTATAAATTTCATAATTTCAGTGTAAGTGTAATATTTTGTATTTTAAATATTCTCAACTTTTCCATTCACAGTAGGTTTTAAATGTTTTTCTATTTATTTAGGAGACTCAGCGGCTCATGGCCGAGCCTGTACCTGGAATAAGTGCCACACCTGATCAGTCAAATGCTCGATATTTCCATGTGGTAGTTGCAGGGCCATCAGAGGTGAGTCATTCTATTTTCATGTTATTGGATGATTAAAAACTAATGTTCTGTGATGGGATTGAGAATATGCAACATTATTTTATTACATAATTTAAGAATATAATCTGAAGTAGGTTGTTTCTCTTGACATCTGTCACTCAGCTACAAAGTAGGTGTGTCGTGTTATTTTAGTATTGACTGGAGTAAATATAGTGAATTACTTTTTTTTTTTATAAAGAAACATGAACACTTTAAGGTGTGTACTACAAATCATCCTGCAATCATATCTCTTGATGGATCCCCTTTCGGGTTTGATGGTGAACATTCTTTTTAAAAAAACTAAACTACTTATTTGTTAAATTAACATCCACATGGCTGAATATTCCACACAAACATGCACCCTTAATATAATTCTCATACCAAATTAGCTTGACAGTACGTGACAAGGTTGAACTTTATAGAGTTACAGCTACAATCCATTCTACAGTCTTATGCGCATAACCCAGAAGATAACCATACACAAGGATGGATCAGGCTAAGGCTGTTGTTGAATATATTTGCCAAGATAACATTT
The DNA here is from genome assembly GCF_001194135.2 of Octopus bimaculoides. Taxonomy (NCBI): domain Eukaryota; kingdom Metazoa; phylum Mollusca; class Cephalopoda; order Octopoda; family Octopodidae; genus Octopus; species Octopus bimaculoides. The sequence goes on along the minus strand of NC_068986.1, from coordinate 66,397,285 downwards.
AGTAAGCTTGAACACATAAACACCTTGTATCTCTTACTCCTGTGTCTTAACAGAAGCATATTAGTTGATGTATTTGATTTTTCTGATGAGTATTAGCATTTTAAACAGAAGTAGTGTAGTAATGTGCTTTGTTTATGAATATATCGTCATAAATATTGTATGGTTTTAAATTTACGGGCATGTGGTTGATAATATTCAGCACCTCATATCCATTGCTGTACGCAATAAAAGAATGTGAAAATAATTGAAAATGAAATTTAAACATTTTGAAATAGACTTGTGAATTTACCATTTAATACTACAGGCTAGAAATCATTGTGTGGCAATTATCTAATATCTGTCGGTTAACTGTTTGCTTTGTTCTAGTTGCTTCCATTGTTGATAGGTTTTTCACTTGGAGTGTTTTTGTGTCACAACTAAATTATTATTTTATCAGTATTTAGGTCACATGATTGCATTTCTCTATACATAATGTTGACTTATGGGATAAGATTAATGAATTTATGGCCTCCTGTGCAATCTTAATTTGGCACCATTTAAAATATAAGGCAAAGCTATCAAGTTTGTTAACAAAAGAGGAGCTGATATAGACTGTGCAGATATAGATTGTGTAGATATGCATACTCAGTGTCTGAAATTTACTGTACATGTTACGTGTATAATAAAATCCAGAAGATTATCTATCCATCTGTGTTTAAGTGGTATTAGTCAATGTACTCATTTGCTCAATTGAGCAAATGAGTACATTGTAAATTACTAGCATAGATCTCTGATGATCATAGGTGAAATCTAATAGAGATTTTTTTTTTTTTTTTTTGCTATCGTCATCCAGTTCCATTGTTAAGAATTTGAATTGGGAGCTTGAGTCATGGTGAACCTTTCATTAGCTGATTACACAGCATGGATGCCACCTCTGGATGCATTGCACTTTTTTGAGGGAGCTTGGTGATCCTGGCTGTTGGTCTTCTGAGGTTCCTTCTACCTCTTCAAAATCCATCATGCTGTAGTCCCACGACTTCGCTGGCAGGGTAATTGAATGAGTGCTATGCGTTGCCAAAGGGCAGCCCATAACTATGCAGGGCATGGTTGTCACTCCGTGATGTATTTTCAAATTACCTGCACACCTGAGATATATTTAGAAGCTATTTTTCATATGTACATGTGCTTCAGCTGATATTGTATTTGTGAATTTTCCAAACTTACTACTTAAATCTACTAGACCATGATTTTGTAGGGCAACTCTATTTCAATTTATGTTTCAGTAATTAAACTGAACATTGTGCTAAATTTTTCTGATTTGGTTTCTCAGCACCAAATTTGCTTCTTTAAATTGCAGAAGTTTTCACTATAGTTAATTTATATTTGTAACTTTTTTTCCCAGAATGGCATATAATCCAACATTTAAAGTTTATAATTGTGTTTTAGCTAAAATAACATAATTTGTATTCAGATTTTTAAAGCACATTTTTTTTTTTACTGATGTACATAATTTAGTGATATATCTTGGCAAAGAATTTTGTGAAGAATGTAGTCTTGTAGGGGTCAAATTGTTATCAGTTATTTGTTCGATTTTCTTAGTTGTGCTTTTAAATTTCTGTAATATTTTTTTCTAATTTCCCATGTTATTTAAAGTAAATGGAGTTTATAAGTTTAGTGTCCAATGAAGGAAAGGTTGGCATGGGTGCCTGTCGTTGAGTTTGGTTCGATTTTGATTTCACTTACCCCAACAGGTCTTCGCAAGCATAGTTTTAGTGTCCAATGAAGGAGAGGTACGCATAAGTGGGCTGGCTACACCCCTGGCAAAGGCCACGGGTTATGGTTTCACTTGGCTTGCCGGGTCTTCTCACACACAGCATATTTCCAAAGGTCTCGGTCACTAGTCATTGCCTTGGTGAGGCCTAATGTTCAAAGGTCGTGCTTCACCATCTCATCCCAGGTCTTCCTGGGTCTACCTCTTCCACAGGTTCCCTCAACTGCTAGAGTGTGGCACTTCTTCACACAGCTATCCTCATCCATTCTCGCCACATGACCATACCAGCGCAATCGTCTCTCTTGCACACCACAACTGATGCTTCTTAGGTACCTTTTCTCTCAAGGTACTTACACTCTGTCGAGTATGCACACTGACATTACACATCCATCGGAGCATACTGGCTTCATTCCTTGCGAGCTTACGCATATCCTTAGCAGTCATGGCCCATGTTTCACTGCCATGTAGCATGGCTGTTCGTACACATGCATCATACAGTCTGCCTTTTACTCTGAGTGAGGGACCCTTTGTCACCAGCAGAGGTAAGAGCTCTCTAGCACACCCTCCCCCGGATACTGACTTGGTCACCTAGGTAATGGAAGCTATCAACTACTTCTAGTTTTTCTCCCTTGAATGTGGCAGAAGTTGTTCTCTGCACATTTTCAGTGTTTATTGCTCCTGAGCATCTGCCACATACAAAAACTATCTTCCTAGTTAGCCTTCCTTTGATATTGCTGCACCTCTTATGTGTCCATAGCTTATACTGGGTACATCTTATAGAGTTTCTACCTACGCCTTTTCTACAGATCGCACAGGGCCATCTACCTGAAGGGGTTTGTGTGTTGTCTACCTTACTACTTATTAGGACCTAGGTTTTAGCTAGGTTGACTCAAAGGCCCTTCAATTCTAATCCTTGCTTCCACACCTGAAACTTCTCCTCTAGTTCTGATAGTGACTCAGCAATTAGAGCAAGGTCATCAGCATAGAGGAGCCCCCAGGGGCATCCTGTCTTGAATTCCTGTGTTATTGCCTGGAGGACTATGATAAATAGGAGAGGGCTGAGGACTGAACCTTGGTGGACCCCTACCTCTACCCGGAATTCTTCACTGTACTCGTTGCCAACCCTCACCTTACTGACAACGTCCCTGTACATGGCTTGCACAGCTCTCATTAACCATTCTTCTATCCCTAGTTTCCTCATTGACCACCAGATAAGGGATCGGGGGACCCTGTCAAAGGCTTTCTCCATGTCAATGAAAGCCAGGTACAGAGGTTTATCTTTGGCTAGGTATTTCTCCTGCAGCTGTCTTTCTGTACATTTCTTTATTTAACAGTTCCTTCTAAAAATTACATGACCCACCATACATAGGGCTATCACTTTATCTACATCTCTCTATACCTCTTTTTTTCTCTCGCCATATCTTTTGGATAAAGGAAATTATATCTTTTCTCAGTATGTAATATACCTATAATTTTTTATATTTTATTTTCACAATTGTGTCCATGTACTCCCCACTTTTTTTCTTTTGAACTTCTTCCTCCCACCTCATCATACCCATTCTAACTATCATTTATTGATGTGTTAGAATGGGTATGATGAGGGTGAGGGGGAAGAAGTTTGTTACTTATCACTGTACCTTATAATTACATATATTTTTCTACTGATATATGCACATATAGTACTTCTTGGTGTGCTACATGTCTACACCCATGTATCCGTATCTAGGTATGAATCTTATGTTATCTATTGATTTGTTTGTTTTCTAATAAATATGTATATTAATATGAACGTGTGTATTTATATCTATATATGTGTGCCTCTTTGCACCGGTATGTGTATATTTGTACGGTGTTTTCTTTTATATGTATACCCTAATCGTACAACTAGAATTCCAGTATCTGTATATACTAGTGTGCAAATATGCCTCTACATACATGAGTAAATATACACACACTTCTTATTAGATTATTTTCCTCCTATATTATGTATAAATTTTTGTTCACTTATGTGCACCCTCCTACTCGCACATTTTCTTATATTCATAACTGGCACTGCACCCTAATATCTTAAATACCACTACAACCTTACTATCATTACATATTTTTCTCACATAATACTAAGCTAGATTATTACCTCCAAAATATATTTTTTATACCAAAACACATCTACTGTATAACCAAAATAAACTTTTATTAACTCTTCTTCCCAGCTCATTTATCTCCCCTACATTTAATTTTTTCCTTTCGTATTCCTATCTTTATTCCCTATTTCAATTTCATTTTTTTCATCTTTATAATCACACCAAGTATATACTATTTTATTTGTAATATTAACAACTATTTTTCTTTCTTTACTTATTTTTTTGCATTATATTTAATACATACAATTAAGCCTTGGGAGAGGCATTATGCCGGTAATAAACACACGCACTGGTTCAGTCCTTTATTAATTTATTAATAAAGGACTGAACCAGTGCGTGTGTTTATTACTGGCATAATGCCTCTCCCAAGGTTTAATTGTATTTCTTTCAACACACGTATCCACATCAAGAATCTTGCACACAAAATACACATACGAAATTTAATACATACTAATGAATATTAATTTTTATGCAAACTTAAGTCCCTTTTATACATCGTATTCTATCTTTTTTACCTCTCTATTTCTCCTACCGTTTGTTTACGTTAACTGTCTAGTATTAGCTCTTTATGTACCTCCTCATGATAAACTTCATTATTATGTATTGAA
>NC_068986.1:66387103-66392029 GCF_001194135.2 Octopus bimaculoides | reverse complement strand
AAATATGAATCTCCTAGATTCAATTTTTCTGCTCTTTTCCTTCCCAAGTTCATTGTATTTTATTTCCATATCTCTGTACGAAACGATAGTCTGCAAGAATTAACTTCTTATATATTTTAACAACTTGTCTCCTCCATTTTTAAATAAATTGATGAGTTTTATGGGACTTCTTTCCATAAATTCACCATACATTTATATACAAGTATTACTTTCATAGCTTCGTGAATTTACGTCTGTAAACTACCAGCAAAGTATGAAGAATCAACATTAGAAATCTGTTTTGGAAACCTCCAAAATTAAAGGGCGAATCTGCATTCAACCTTTTCACGCACACGCGCGCGCGCACTCACTCTTAAAAGCAGCTCTAGTAATATAAACATTGGTTGCACACACATCATGCATGTGTTTTGTTTAAATGCCCGTTTTCTGTGAGACAGAGTGTCTGGAGAAAGCTGCCAATGACTTTTAGTGTTAGAGAGCAAGTGTCTTAGTCCAGGTGAGACAATCTGCCCCGAAGTGGTCGAGAATGGTAGGTACTGATATTTCACCATTATTGTGACTTATCAATTCCATCTACTCAGATCACCCTGAAGCGAAAAGAATCACTGGTCTAGGATACTCGATTTTAACACTTGCTGTTGTGTAGAGGACCTTCCCTGGATGCTGTCCCACAGCAAAGTTCTAAATCAGCAATTCTTTTCATTTCAAGGTGATCTGAGTACAGGCTGTTCATAAGCCACAATAGTGACAAAATATCGGTATCTACCATTCTTGATCATTTCGGGGCAGGTTGTTTCGCCTGGTATAAGGCACTTGGTGTCATGTAAGGAGTTTCCCCTGGATGTTGTCCTGCAGCAAATGGGCGTTTAAATAAAACACTATATATGCGCAACTGATGATGTTTATATATATATATATATATATATATACACACATATACATGTATATATTTAAGTCACAATATATAGATTCAACTAATCCAGTGTATCATTCTACAAAACATAAAATATATAATACAATTGAAGAGAAAAACATAAGGAGTGTATAAAATTATAAATAACAAGAGAAATACTATGATAAAATTTATCATATTTTCTCTTATTATTTATAACTTTATTTGTAGTTGTCGTTATGAAGTTCATGATTCTAGGTTTGGCACATTATTCTGGCATATTCTAGTTTACTTTTGAGTAGCATCAGAAGATGGAAACCCATTGTGTGTGCATACATGAATGCATGCATGCACATGTAAATGCCATTCTTTGTGTCCTTATTAACACCACTTACATGAAATTCATGTCTTTGTTTACATTCACCACTAAGCCAAAGACCCATAGTTTTGGTTATCAATGTGTTTAGACTAGTGGAGTGAAAAAATATCTGACTTGAAAAATAGGTAAAGTTTAGCAACAGGAAGAGCATCTAATTGTAGATGTTCCTCAATAAATATAGTGTAACCCATGCCAGCATTGAAAAACATGGGGAACTGAACAAACATGTTTGTATAATGTGTGTGGCTATATTTATATTCCTTACCATATGAGGTTTGAAAAGGTTTGGTAACATTTGAAATGCTGGAGTTGGACATGTTGCAGAGGTTGTGTAGGTTTCAGAATACAACCTCTTTAGACTATCTTAATGGTCTTTTTATTTTAGCAGCTTACTTTCGATGGATATTTAATCTATACCACAGTAAAAAAAAAAAAAAAGTGCTTATAAAACTGATGTTGGAGTTAATATTGTATGTACCGGTGTTTTGAATGATGAAGATATATTATTGGAAGCAATGAGTATTGATCTGCATACTGTGGCCTTGAATGAAGAGATTAGTTATGTAAACTCATTCAAAAGGAGACACATTTAGGTGACTTCTTTGAACAAGAATAGTTAGTAAAACTGTTATGAAGGATTCTAATGTAACCATACTGAATTTATTTTGTCATCAAGATTTAGCTAATGTTAATATTTTGCTAAGCTGCTATTTAAAACTGACTGTTTTTCTTTAAGCTTGTCTCCAAATCATTGTTTTCCTTTCTTTTTCTTCTGTTAATAAAAGCCATCTAGATTAGCAGTTAGTTTGGGGCTTTAATTTTATACAAACTGATTTGGATACTAAATATTATGTTTCAAAGATGTAACATTATTTTCTTGTATGATTAATTTTCAAATTGATAAACAAAATTGTCATGTGATTTTGGATCACAATTTAATCTCTCCTTTTTGATAGTGTAAATTCAATAATTAATTTAAAAAAATTTTTTTTTTGCCTAAGTTTCAATTTACTAAACATTTAGTCTTTCATTTTGAGTATTTTCGTTTCTTTATATAGGTTGCCTGTAGGCATAATTCATCTGCAGCTACAGGGACATGAGGTGTACCATAGTACTTAGATGATCCATTGATAGATCTTATATATTGTTTGAACACTAATGTTCATTCTTTTATTTGACTATGTGTGGTGCCTGTGAGTGGATTGTATATTGTTCAGTTTTGTTTACTATCAGGTCATTAAGAATGAAATGTCCAATTTTCTTATGCACCATGTTTGAGAGTCGTTAACTGTTTTATCCTGACAATTTCTGTTTTACAACATTGAAGAGTTACAGCATCACTTTACGAAATGCAATTCATGGTGTCTTATATTGTGAGTTTTCTCTTGTAAATCAATTTTTGTGAACCCATGGATAGATAAAAAATTTGTATTGTTTATTAATGAGTTCTGTCATGGAACCAATGCATTCCAGACAGCTCGAAACATCAATGAGTTGTTTGGTGAAGATGTGGTGAATGTGTGCACTGTACATCGATGGTTTGAGGAGTTCCGGTCTGGTAACTTTACTCTTGAAAATCAGCCCCGTGGTAGACCTGAGACAAAGGTGGGAAATGATGAGCTGGAAACTGTAGTGGAAATGGATATATTTCAAACTACACGTGAGTTAACAGCAAGGTTTGTTGTTTCGATTCCAACTGTATTGGACCATCTGAAACAAATCAGCAAGGTAAAGAAGCTAGACAGGTGGGTACCACACGAACTGAATGAGCATCAAATAACACGTCTTGAAACTTGCCATTCTTTGCTCACACAGCATAAAAGTGAACCATTTTTGCATTGTATTGTCACTTGTGATGAAAAATGGATTCTTTTCAACAATAGCAAGTGTTCTGCAAAGTGGTTGGATAGTGATGAAGTGCCAAAACACAATCCAAAAAAGAATATTCATCAAAAAAAGTTCAGTGGTTCAGCACTGGTGTCATCCCTAACAGTTTCCTGAGACCTGGTAAGTCAATTACATCAGATGTATACATCAACCAATTGGATGAAATGATGAGTGAACTTGCAATTAAACAACTGAGATTGGTCAATAGTGACAGGCCAATTCTCTGGTAAGACTATGCTCAACTACATGTTGTACAAAGAATGCTACTCAAGTTACAGGAACTGAACTTGGAAGTGCTCTGTCATCCACCATATTCACCAGACCTTGCACCAACTGATTATTATGTTTTCCAGGCATAAGACAACTTTTTACAAGGAAAAATAACTTCAAATCTGAAGATGCAAAAGCAGCCTTTTGTGATTTCATCACATCTTGCTCTCCAGAATTCTTCTCTGCCAGTATAAATAAGCTACTGATAAAATGGCAAAATTGTGTTGGTAATTTAGGTGCATTTTGTTGAGATAAAATAAAATAAACTTTCAGTTCAAAATCGTACATTTCATTCTTAATGACCTGATATATTCTGTGTGTGCTGTAAATTCATCATTTTGTTAGCCCCCTACTTTTTTTGGAGATCTCACTAGTGCATTGTGAGAAGCCAATAGTCTTTGTCACACAACACACTGAGTAGCCAATAGTCCTTATCACACAATACACTGAGTATCTATCACACTCGCTTTTAAACCCATAAAATTCAAACTCAAAATGAATGTTTTGGTTTATCAGACTTGTGCTTTCTACAATACACTATTGTTATGAGACATATACAACATATTAACATAAAATATATTGACACTCCTAAACATAAAATGAGATGACTACTACAGCATGTAAAAAAAATGCCAGTTACGAGACTGTATGCATTCTGTACACACGTTCATTTATAAACAACAATAAGTCAATGTAGTATGTTGTGTAAACATTCAAACATTACTATCTTTCCAAATCCTGCTGCATTTTAAATGGAATTCATGGCCCTTCGAAATTTGACTTGTTTGCCAGAAAATACTGTATTTTCACTGATTTTTAAAATTTTTTTAAGCATTACAATGGATGTTTAGTTAGCTTTAATGGCAGAACTATTAACACACTGGGCAAAATGCTTAGGAGCATTTCATCCATCTTTATGTTCTTAGTTCAAACATTGTTGGGGTCAGCTTTACCTTTCGTCCTTTCAGGGTAAGTACCAGTTGTGCACTGGTGTCAATATAGAACTTTTCTGTTAAATTAAATGTTGTGGAAATCACAGCCATGTTTTTATATTAAAAAATGCATATTCATAAACCTGGCAAATATTTTTGTGAGAGATGCTAAAACATCTGCAGTGAATTTGAACTTTCAACCATATGCTGGTATTTCAGTGCCTTACCTACTTGGTCTTTTGTCTTCACTTTTAGTGGAATGTGTCTAGATGAAAATTCTTATTGTGGTAGGGATACTTCTGCATTTCTTTAACAAGAAATTGCTACATCTCTGAAATTTCCTAAGCTTGCATTTGGGTTAACCCTTTCATTACAATATTTCTGACCAAAATACACCCCTCATGAGTTTCAATTAAATTCTAAAATAATCATGAATTTAGACTAATGTTATATATATATATATATATATATATGTGTGTGTGTTCTTGATATACTTTCAGAGCAAGTCGTTTTACATCTATTACACTATTTTTATTTTGTCTCTCTCTCTCTCTCTCTCTCTCTCT
>NC_068986.1:66367933-66387093 GCF_001194135.2 Octopus bimaculoides | reverse complement strand
TCTCTCTCTCTCTCTCTCTCTCTCTCTCTCTCTCTCTCTCTTTCTCTCTCTCTCTCTCTGCCCTTTCTTCACTAGGTGATAAAAGAAATTAGTTACATACGTACCTAGGAAAGGTGAAATCTTATGAAATAAGCTTAACAAGGGAGAGAAAAAGTGGTATTTATGGAGCTAAATATTTTAATTTTTCATTCCTTTCAAAGTAATTTTGTTTAGTGGATTTATAATGAGAGTAGACTGAGATTTATTACTAATGACTATGACACAGTGTAAGAGAAACCTGTGTGGTGGGGGCTTGTAATAAGAATGTAAGAACCCTTGTAAGTTATGCAGTTAGAAAAGATCAATGTAGAATAAGGCTATTGAACTATAGCTAAATTATTGTTACAGGATATATTGAAACCAATATTTTTTTATTATATCTCCAATTTTAATATTATTTAATCTTAACTTTTTGATTTTTCTTCCAGTCTCCATATGAGGGAGGTGTTTTTAATCTAGAACTCTTTCTTCCGGAAGAATATCCTATGTCAGCACCAAAAGTGAGATTTCTGACAAAAATATATCATCCAAATATAGATAAACTTGGCAGGATATGTCTAGATATTCTAAAAGGTAAGCGTTTATTTATTATTGTTGTTTTGTGCCAATATCAGAGTTTATTATTATTATTAGAGAAGTAAATTGGTAGAATCAGTAGCGTTAGACAAGACCCTTGTTCATCCATCAGGTTCTGATTCTAAGTCCATCCAAATTCAACTTCTGCAGGTGATATAATTGACTACTCCCTTCCCACAAAATGTCTAGACATGAACCTATGTGGTTTGCTGTTGATGTGTCTTCACAAAACTCCACTTTGGAGGTATTTTCTTCTAGGACTACTTTAACCCCTTAGTATTCAGATTACTGTCAAACCTCATGCTTATTTATTCATATGATTTTGAATTAATCATGCATTATATTGCAGTTTTGAGATTTTGATGATGTGACTATTTTTAGAATGATGTTTTAGGGTATGTGTGAGAGGCTGGATCTGGCTGGTTAGAATGTTTTGGCCAGATATGGTCATTTTGAATGCTATTCAGTTAAGAAAAAGGTAGGTTTTGTCCAGAGATATTGGTACTAATGTTGACTTTTGGCTTATCTTTGTGGCACACAATGGGAAACTGTTGAGTGCAATGGTACCTCGTACTTTCATACTCAACATTTACCCATATCCTATTTGGAGTGTAACTCTTTGCGAGAGAAGAGAAATAGTCAGTTAGACTAGAAGTGCAGGGCAGAAAACCCAGTAAAAACCACTTGAGGGCTTTCTGTCCAAAAGTGTTAAAACGAAACTAGACAGCAAAGGCAGCAATAACAACCACAGAGGCAGGCGTCAGGGGTGAATGAAGACTGTGTCAGCTGCTACTGTTATTTGCAGAGTACCACCAGTTGCAGTTCCATCGGTAGTTAGAGTGAAAGAAAAGACAGGTGGAATTGTCCTGGCCTCAGTGTCACCAGTACAGTGGGAAAGGTGGTGGGCGATGAAGTAGAGTACTGAGAACTCACAAATGCATAAGGCTAGCAAGTGGCTCTGTGTAGCGGTTAGAATTGTCTTGAGATAATGGAGTGGAAATGTAGCTTGGAGAAAGGTAGGAAACTGCTGTGGGGAGTACAAAAGGAAACGAATGGTCCTTGTTTAAAAAACAAACAGGCTGCTTGAAATCCTCTACAGAAAGGTATTTGACCTACAGTAATGAGAACTTGATGCAGATTAAGCTGAAGAGGAGCAAAAGCATATTTTGATTATTGAGAAGGTGATTAGTACATTGAACACTAATATGATACATTTTTGGTAAAAACCCTACACAAGAAGTCTGACAGCAGCTAAAGATGTGCTGTTGTGAAAAACTTTGAGAATCAGTCAAAACTAAGGATGTTGGCAGGCAAATTTGGTGAACCTAATTTGTAGAAGTTGGTTGGAGTGGTCAGTCTTGTGGGCGTTTTGATCGACCTACATAAATGCTTCTCACTCATATATAGGTAGGTAAACTATATTTATTTTCTGTACTAAACCTTTAACTTGTCTTAATATATTACATTGTTGCCACCCTTCCATTTGTTATATATATGGCATGACATTCTGCACTCCCCCTTTTTTGTAGGACATATTTTTGTATTGTGTGCTTGAGCTCTTGTGGCCAATGATGTTTGTTTAGTTGAAGGAGTAAGGATGTTTGTGACCCCCCACCTTCTTTTTTTTTTAGGTCTTCTCCAGGTTGATAGGGGGATTGGTTTGGTTTATGTTCAACTGAAAAATAGATTGATGCTTGTATGAAAAACATAAGCTGCAATAAAATTGACAAGAGCTGCACTTCTGGGAAAGATTGATTGGGAAACTTATTTAATGCAGAGTTCTGGGAGAGATATACAGATGAGAGCATGTTGTAGGTTTGGACAACAATAGTGAGCAGCTTGCTGGTTCAGAGGAGCAGAACACTATTTTAGTGAAAGTAAAAGTGTTAACAAAATGAAACACTACATCTGTGGGCTATTGGTTGTAGTGAGGTGAATCATTTATTTTACTTTTATATGTTAAAGTGGTTGGCATTATGATGGGCATCCAACCACAGAAACCATGTCAAAGCAGGCATTAGAGTTCAGTGCAATCTTCTGGCTCATCAGTTCCTGCCGAACTATCCAACCTTTGCTGGCATAGAAAGCAGATGTTAAATGATGATGAGGTAGTATGTTTATGTATATAGCAGCTGCAATGTTTTAGATATCTAATGTTCCACTTGTGCCTTATAGAGAGTCAGTAACTGTCTAGTTTTTGGAAATGCAAACTTGGTTTTGTATATTGAGTTACTATGAGAGATCATATGAGCTTTAACATGTGTATTGAGTTAGAGAGGGTATAGTGCAAGGATTCTACCTTGATATATTTGTGGTGATTGTATTTTTATAATGTCAAAGGAAATAAGATTATCATATCTCATAAAATTATTACTAGCTTTGAAGAATTTCTGATGGATTTTTCTTTAAATATTAACACTTTAGCATTCAGATTATTCTGTTAAATGCAGTGCTTGTTCTCATTGATTTGAGTTAATCACGCATTATTCTATAGCTTCAAGATTTTTATGATGGGGTAGTTTATTTTTAGAATGACATTGTAGGGTAGGTGTGTGTGTTGGTCAGGGCAGATCTGTCCAATCTGAATATAAAGCAAGTAGTATATTTTGGCTGCATAAGGCTGGTTTAAATGGTAAAGGATTAATGATGTGTTATATTAAATATAAACTCCTAGCAGCTTCGGTGTTTGTCACTGATCTATCAGTTAATAGTATTCATAACTTTGAAAATGCCAGATATAGTTTTGGACTGAAGCAATTAAGACTTGGGGATGATTTAAATTCAAATTTATACATGACTATAGGGCTTTCCTATAAGTAGGTTATCTCCCTTGGCTAGGCGGCGCTACATGTAGACAATTAAACTTCCGCAGACTATCCCCGCCATTGTTATTGTTTTACGTCTTATCATGGATATAAAGCAGCTTGATGATTCAGCTATCGAAGTACTTACTGTGCCTGAGTTAAAGAAATATTTAAGATTATATGGACAGTATGTTACTGGAAGAAAGGTGGACTTGATTGAAAGGTTGAAAGGTATAAAAATTCTGTCGATGAAGAATGTCAACAAAGTAAATTCACCGGATGATAAGTCTGAAGTATCGGACGATACTTCAGACAGGAATAAGCAGAAGCTTATATCTCCTCTTGGTGAAGTATTGCCCAATGTGCTTTCAGCAACCATTCACTGATTTGGCCATGAGCATGATGAGGTGTAGAAGAGACAGTCACACTATAAAGTCTAATAATTAGAGGAATATTAGATTCAATGATGTAAATTTATTATTTAATCAATCAAAAAAAACACGCACGCACGCACACGCACACACGCACGCACACACACACACACACACACACACACACACACACACAGAGAATGACCAGCAAAAGTGGACTCTATATGCTAGAAATAGATGCCGGAAGTTAAAGCAAGTCACTGAGCATGCGTACATGTCATACGGAAGAGTTCCAATCAGGGGTGGATAACAACCTTATAGGAACCCCCTATAGTCTATTACACATTTGAAACTAAATTTATAACACCATTAAATTTGTTAGACTTCATAAAAGTATATCCTTCTTTTAAGCTTTTTATTGATAATTTTCTCAACAATTTCAAGTACTTTAGGGAATATTTGGTTATTTTTCAGTTGAGCTAGACAGAATCTTGCACATTAGATTTGATATTTATTATTTAATTTTACACAATGAATAACAGGGTTGGCTTTTGGGGTCAAGTTTATCTTGTGTTCATCACTATTTTAGCCCATGTGTGTTTGTATGAATTTGGTTGCTGGCAATATTTCAAACATTCATTGTATTCACATAAGAGAAGTCATTCTTGATTGTATAATGGATGTAATAATATATTGTATATCAGACCATATGTAATTATAGCAGATGTTCTAGCAAAAACCATTGCTTTTTGTTTAAATTTTCTTGTTGTTTTATATTCATTTTTTCATGTTAGTGTGTTTGAAGTGGCTGTTACTTTTTTTTTTTTGTGAGGAACTGTATTACATTTGCATACCTTTCTGGTTGATATACTCACTCAGTTGTAACTATACGTAGGTACATCACAACAATAGTTGAAGTAAATTTAAGAGAAAATTGATTAGGTGTTTAATTAAATAAAATTCCTACAGTGTATTATGAACATACCTATTTAAAAAATTTTTAACATTTTCTTTATTTTCATTGACTATTGTTGGTTTACCAATCGACTGTTATTGTAGTACCAGCCATTCTCAGTTATTTTGTATGATTACTTTAAATGTTTCAGATAAATGGAGTCCAGCATTGCAGATTCGTACTGTTCTTCTGTCTATTCAAGCACTACTCAGTGCCCCAAACCCAGATGATCCCTTAGCAAATGATGTAGCAGAACAATGGAAACTAAATGAGGCAGCAGCAATTCAGAAAGGTGACTTAACCAAGTTCTTTATCAATATTGTCTTCAGATTTTTATGATCCATATGTGTGCATTATATTTTAATTTAATATGTTTATACATTTCTGGATGAGCCAATATATTGGAGAAAGAGTAGCTTTCTTTTCTTTAAGTAGTGGTAAAGACTGTTCAGTCCATTTGACTTCTTAGCAGTCGTGATAGACAGTTTACTACTGTAAGCAGTGACAGAATCCTATAATTGACTGGCACTTTATCTTGCATTGCTTGATTATAATTCAGTTGATAGCTTCTAGAGAGAAAATAACTACTACCAAATGGTATTATTATGCAAGATGCTTCAAGAACCGCACTAATTTGTACCTGAATTCTGGAATAAATTTTTTTTTTGATATCCTTTTCCTTCTTCACACTGTGAAATTAGTGATTATTTTAATTTTTGATTTTTAAAACATTTCAAAAGTACTTTAGTGTAGGAAATTTAAAATAATTATCTTATTGAAAAATCTTTTTTGTTTTTCAAACTTTGTTCAAGGTTAAGAGGTTGAATATAAAAATCAGTATTGAAATTAAGGTATCTTTTATTGTTTGCTTGTTTCACTCATTAGACTGGAGCACCATCTGGAGTGGTTTTAGTCAAACAAGTCAACTTAGGTTTTAAATTCTTAAGTCTAGTACTTATTCTATTGGTTTCTTTTGCTGAACTACAAGAGGATGTAAACAAACCAACATGGATTGTCAAGTGGTGTCTGTGGTAAATACAGACACAAATGCATGTTTGTGTGTCTATATGTATTCATACATGATCGACTTCCACACAGTTTCTGTCTACCAAATGCTCTCACAAATCATTTGTTGGCCAGGTATAGTAGAAGACACTTGCACAAGGCACAGAGATATTCATGAAAGACCAAATACAAAAATATAGTTACTTTAAAGAGAAACAATAGTTTAGTTGAGATAGTAAGGCTAATGATGTACATTAGTCCTGGAGTTGAAGTAATTCTGCTTAAATTACTAGTAGGCAGATAATCACTGAAGATTATTATTTAGAAAAGAAGTATTGTTTCATATAGTGTCAAGAACAACTTGTAGATTATCTGTTATGAAAGCAAAATATAAGTACATCAATTTCGTGGAACCTTTGGTTCCAGAACACTTCAGGATTACTGACTTTTTTCACAATAGGAGTGATCACGTCTAAATTAAGTATTGAATTTATTTATATAATTAGATGAAATACAAGTATCTATACATCAATATAAATGATACGAGTTTATTAATAGTGTACTATTAAACACAGCAGCCCAGTAAACCTAATCGGACCGCCACAGAAATTTAAAGTTCCTGCTCAAAAATTTGTGCAGATTATAAGAAGTTCTAGACCATCAGTGTCCAGTAAGTCGGTGTTGTATCCATATTTAAATGTTTGTATTCATGATGGAATTACGGTCTAGATATATTTTGAAACAAGGATGGCATTGAAATAAATTGTGTGTTCTGTTAGATACACATAAAGAAATTTTAAGTTTTGAATTTAAATATGTCTTATGTTGTTTAGTCATGATTTAGCAGCCAATATAATCAAATGTGAATGGCTGTATGTGGAATTATGTGAGCTGGTTAATTATTGTAATAATTGTAAGCTGCTACATTGAGTACTGTGGAAGATAGATATTAAAAAAAAAAAAAAAATTTGATCCTCTTATTTTATTGAAGAGTAGTATATTCTAAACCGAGGCTGCAATCTTATGATATTTGATGTTTCAGTTGCATTTCACCTTTGTATTTTCTGTATGTGTTATTTGTATGTTTTTAAATATATTGTATAAAGATTTTGGTGGATTCCTGGAGTTGCTCAATCTTATTTAATCCTAAATCCCATTCCAATCTTCATGCAGTCCTTTGTCATTACAGAGACAGTTGGATATGCTCTTTGTAACTTAGTTTAAAATGTCAAAGTTGTCTAACATGCCCATTGTTTTTTCAAGATATAGGAAGTAATTTAAGAGATTTGAGAGGTCTTGAATAGCTCTGAAATTGAAATGTTCAGTAGACTGCCAGTTAAAAAAATTTTCGCAAAGAATTTATAGTATTCAGTTATTGTCAAAATTCTTTAATTTATTGTGGATTTTATTGTATTTTTTCCTGTAGCTCGTGAATGGACTCAGCTTTATGCTCAGAATACTGTGTGAGCTGCAAAGAAATATCAGCTGATGTGGCAGCAAGAGACAGTAAAATGATGACGACAATGACACAAGACAGCAACGATGACTATAATATCACCAATTTGAAAACAAACAAAACACAACAAAACAAAACAAACAAACAAACAAACAAAAAAGTTCCGCCTGGTGTCACATCTGTCCAGGACTTTGAGCAATGGCTGTTGCTTTCTATAAATAGTATTTGGTTTTAGTCGGTAGGTCCTTCCTCCCACTTTCTTGGGCCTTGTGATATGTGCTGCATCCATATCCCTTATCCTTACCGACTGACAGATGGACCAGACAGTGCAGCATCAAACAGTGGACTTCTGCCCCTTCCCACGACACATCTATCAATTGGCTATTTGCCAAAGATGGCCTACACAAGTGGTCTGCTGACCACTTTAATTTCCACTATTACCACTGCTGGTTGCAACACAATTTTAAAAAATAAAAAAAAATAAAAAATAAGAACTATATATATATGTATATGTGTGTGTATGTATGTATGTATATATATATATATATATATATATATATATATATATAAAATTATATAGAAAAATCTATAATAAAATAATTTCAAAAAGAAATCAGGTTCCCCCCATCCTTTTTTTCTTTTTCTTATTTGTTTGTTTCCTCACAATTTTTGAAAGCAGATTTTGGAGAACCAACCAATGTTAATTAAACTGGTTGGTTATTGGATTTGAAAGAAATTATCTCCCATTTACTGTTTCTAAGCTGATATTGTAGTTTATAGAGTGAAAATTACACTCCTAATTCTCTACAGCTGATTTACTTGAAATAAAAACATCTAATTATTACTGCTAGCTAGTGTGGTTTCTCTCTTCACTCTCAGCTATTTCATTCCATAGATTAACAGGGGAGGGAAAATTGCGTAAATTATATTGAAAAGTATAATTTTAAAAAAAAATCTTATCACAAGTTATTTTAATACTCAATTATTAAATCAGTTTCACTCTTGTAGCTATTGCTCTAATTTTATATATATATATATATTTAAAAGCAAATATTCTCTAGTCATCATCATATAATCCATTCTTGGTTAAATTGTATTTCTATATATTTAAGTATTTAGGAATAACCCCCTTGGCCCTACTTTTTAATATTTGTGACTGAAAAAAATTTGTGGAGAGGTGAGCTGCTAATTGTTCTTATCAACATGAAGCTGTACTGTAATAGTCAATGTAGGTTTCTTCAATTCTGATGATTTAAACAAGGTGAGATATTTTGTTCCATCCAGCTGATTAAACCAGTATATAATTTGAATTTTGGTGTTCACAAAGAAAAAAAAAAAAAAGAAAAAAAATTAACAAATGATGCAACTTTGTTAGTTTTATTCTGTTTGAAGATGGCTTATTAACTGGCAAAAGCTGATTCTTTAAATTAAATCCATCATCAAACCCATCTCGTGTTACCTCTGCTTCTGTAAGAAACTTTTCATTTGTTTGTTAAACAGCTTTGATGAAATATTAAAACTGAATCCAACTTTGTTTAACATTGAGTTTTTAATTTAAGCTTCTACAACCTTCAATGTAGTTGGAAAAAAACAACTTTTTTTTTAATGATATTATTTGTTAGCTTTGTGTGCATATAAATTTCATTATTCTGTTTGATAAGTGAATAATTTCTTACACAGTCAATTGAATGCCACTTAAAAGTCGTCTTTTTACTAATTTTTGATCTTGTTTCGGTTTTTACTGTACAGGATGTGATTTGTCATAGAAAATCTTGTTCTTTAAGAGAACGAAAAAGGGAGAAATTTTAGCCTGTATTTTCTTAAAAAGCATGTGTTATCTGTTTTAAATTGTTCAGAGTTCAGTATGTTCAGACAAAGCTGTGAAAAATAGAATCTCTCAAATGACAACATACAAATACTGAATTCAATATAGAATAAAAAAACAAAATAAAACTATTATATTTTATGCTTTTATTTTGCAGATTATGAAATACTTTCGTATTTGACTTTTTTTAAAACTTACTGTTAGTATAGTGGTTAACAAAATTTCTTCAGAACTAAACTGAATCTAGTTCTGAAGTTTTTTGTGTTGAAATGATATTTTGTGCCCTTGAGTTGAGCATGTAATTACCATTTCTGATCTGACATAGACTACTTCTGGGGATTCAGAGGAAGGTCGTGACTGAGCCAAACATTGATTAAAGAATCAACAAAATTATCCATCATATCTCTGCTGTGATGAGGAGTTGGGGCCACTCGCAGCTTTTCTTCTCCTTGAGGAACTGTAGGATAGTTAATTGCTTGTACATAGATGTTGTGTTTGGACATCAGTTCATTACAAATGGTAGTTGCCATTTTTGGATCTCCTATCTGTATATGAAATAAAGAAATCCACCAAGTAGAGTTATTAAAGTGCATTATTAAAATTAGATTTAGAGAGAAAATTAATCTACCAATAACTTAGTTTTACATTAACTCAAAGTGTTTGAAAGACTTTTCATTAATAGGTGTTTTTTCTGTTACCAGCTTTTTGGTCAGAGTGAAACTTAAATTTCAAGACTATTATATATTATGATTAGGCACCTTGATCTTTCAGCTATAGTCAACCTATTTAAAAGATTTTAAAAATCTTGAGTAATAACTCAATTTTCATTCAGAATCAGACATCACTTATACCATGGTATTCAGCAACTGCTTATCTGGATCCTTTTTTTCTTTTTCCCCTCGCCTTTCATTTTAAAATTGGTTTCCTGAAATATTTAGTTTGAATGTTGTGAAACAAGATATTTTTATTTTTGCATTCAAGGTTATATATTCTTCTCATTGTACTGCAATCTTGTTACACACATTAACCTATCGTCTTTCCATGGTATGTGGATGCAGGCTCAGAGTAAGCTGAATAAATTGATCAGTGTTCCTAGACAATATATAAAACATAATTGAATACTTAAATTTGAATACTTAAATTCCTCTCTGAACCTGTGATAGTGGGAAAAGCATAAACGCTAGAGTCTAATCCCCCCTGTTCCCACATTCACTATATCCTTTGTAAGTGTAAATCTTAGAAAATTGAAAGGATTTTTACAGATGTTTTGCTTTAAATATTAGATACCAAGCATTTTATTGCTTGACTGGATTCTAAATTTTGTTTTTATACCTATACAATAAGCTTGTTTAAAAAAAAAAAAAAAAAAATCATAAATACTTTGCTTACATGTATGGGAATAATATGACTGGGACACTGCACTGCTGGGATACCAATTTCCAATAATCTATCTCTGAGATATTTGACATTAGCTTGGTGTTTTGATCTTAGCATTCTTCCTTCATCATTCCTGAGAATGCGAATAGCTGCAGTGGCACCAGCAAGTATTGTTGGTGGTAAAGATGTGGTGAAGATAAAACCTGATGCGTAGCTTCGAATCATATCAATAGCTTGTGCAGTACTAGCAACATAACCACCAATGTTACCAAAAGCTTTTCCTGTGTGATAGAATAGAAAGAATTTTGACTTTACATATGAAATATTTCTTTTAGATCAGAATACTGACATGAGGAAAGCAAAAAAAAAAAAAAAAAACTCAAAAAGTTTTTTTTTATATATATAACATTAGGCACGATGCCAAATTTTGGTGGTTGGGTATAAGAGATTAAATAATCTCCTAAAAGTATTTGAACTCTGGACAAGTTGGAGATAAACTTTCTCTGGGTTCGGGCATAGAAGTTAAATTCAAATTCATACAGCTTGGGGGTCTTTATAAGAAGTATACAAATCTGTTTGAAATCAGGAAATTAGCTTGTAATAAGATGGAAATATATAGAGAGCTAATTAGTTTGGGTTTAGAGATTAGTCATTAAAAAAAAAAAAAAATCAATTCAGGACCCCCCTCTCTTCTCTAGTAAACTGGAGTTTCCTTAGCTGGGCAGTTCCTTAAGATTTTTATAACCTTGATTCGAGAGAGAAAAACAGGCGGTTCATAAGATCATTAGTTACTTTTGTTTTCCCATTGCTCCCATTCATTAATTCATGTAAACCCACTGAATATGACATCAGTGAAAGCTTTTATTTTAAAGATTTTTGTTTTTCAGTCTTAATATAGGTTAGATCAGCTATATTTAGCACCTCATTTCAGCTAGTTATACAAAGCTGGTCAATCCAGTCCAACCAGCTGTTGTATTAGTTTTAACTGCAATGTAATTACTTCTCTACCATAGTTAATGAAATGTAGCCAACACCACCAACAGCAGATTGTCTTCAGTATTGTGTTGAAATTACTGTTCATTGAAGTAGTTATTTGAGACTCACAGATGGCTGCATTGATACAATGCCAGCATATTTACATCAACAGTTTATATCTCACCCTGACACTGCTTTGTCTTGGACTAGAATACTTTCAGAAATACATACCATGAGAAACAGGAAATATTAAAATGGAATTTATTTTTTTCCATGATGAGTTTATTCCCTTAAATTGATTTTTGTTACATTAATTTGGGCTCTCTAACTTTTTAAATGTACACTAGAAAACTCAACAAACAATGAATTATGGAACATTAATTTATGTTGATGGTTAAAATTCTCATTTAGAAATAGCTTAGGAAAATAATCTCAAGACTTTAGTTATCTTCAAGGCAGTGAGCTGGCTGAATTGTTAGCATGCCAAGCAAAATGCTTAATGGTATTTTGCCTGTCTTTACATTCTGAGTTCAAATTCTGCTGAGGTTGACTTGCCTTACATCTTTTTGGGGTCGATGTAATCTACTATCCCACCCCCACCCCCCTAAAAATTTCAGTAGTTACTGTGAGTTAATTGCACATTCATTGATTGTAAATAAGTCTCACTTTCATACAGATGGTGGCCTTTGCTTGCACTCAACCATGAAAGCGTGTCTGGGTTTTGTGGTATGTTGCACCATCTTTGTAAACAAAAGGTCATTCAGTGTTGTCTGTTTCCCATTCTCTCGGAAATGGGAGAGATTATTACCTTGCTTGGGAGCAAGTAAGGGTTGGTATGAGAAAGGTCCTACAGCTGTAGGAAACTCCAATCCAATGTAATCTCACCTGACATGTTCAAGCATTAAAATGATGATCAAATTACCTTCTCAGAGCTTTAAAGTAATTAGTCTCAGGTCAGCCTTGAAATAGCCAATACAGGTAAGCATGTATATCCTAGATTTATTATTCCAGACATAGCTAGCCTTTGCTTCGTTGAGCACTTCTCTGCAAATTGCCATGTAGTGAGACTGACTGCTCAGGTTTAAAGTTCATATCTTTCTTAGGTGGTTTATATTTCTGAGCAGGATACTTTATTCTACATTGTTTTAGTTCATCTAATTGCAGAGATACTAAATTATCAAGTGTTAATGACTGACAGATAATGAGCTACATCTGAGTTCATCAATGTAGAACTAAATTATTAAAAATAGTAAAGTTGGAGATAACAAATGTTGACACCCAAGAAATTTTTAATATACAATTAATGAAAAGTAGGATGCAATGTGGAGTAAATCTGATCATTGACAGCATAATGACAACTGTAATAGATGTTCATTGAGAAATAATGTCGCCAGACTAAAATGCAACTTTTTTTTAAGTTTCGTGGTTATCTCCCCTGCTTTTATTGGCGGGATTAATCACTTTTTTTTTTTCCCCTCTCAATTTGGATTGACATTGAAACAAAACAAATTATGGTTCTCTTTCTGTTTCAGGTACGTACCCATGGGTATCTTCTTTCTCTAAATAAAGGTCGAAAAATTAATTGTAGCCTAAAAGTTACATAATTGTTCTCCTTTTTGCAGTCCCTTGTTACTCTACCCATTGGATAGTTTGCTACTACTTTACTCAGTGATCTTTCTTATACATCACATTCTTTCAAAGCTGATTCTATTTATACTCAGATTTTCTTACAGCTCAACTGTGTACTGTCATGCATGGCAATACAATTGAACATGGGCAATCAATGCCCTCCTTTGGCAACCATGCAATATTGCACTTCATACACAAGTATCAGACGATTTTTCCTTCATTTGTCGCCAGCAAAGAGGTATTATGCTATTCATTTTCTTTCTTTAACTCTGTCATGGTTGTCACCCGTGCCAGTGGTGAGTAAGAAGCACCTTTCAATCAAGCCTCATGGAAGCCATAAGTGACCAAGATCTTTAGCGATATACTGTGCTTGAGAAGACTTGTTGACCCAAGTGAAATCATAGTTGTGGCCAATGCCTGTGTTGTGTAACTGGCACCAGTGGCATGTGAAAAGCACCCATTACACTCTTGGAGTGGTTGACATTAGAAAGAGCATCCAACTGTAGAGACCAGGCCAAATCAGATTGGAACCTGGTGCAGCTCTCCAACTTACCAGTTTCAGTCAAACCGTCTAACACATGCCAACATGGAAAGTAAATGCTAAATGATGATGATGGCTACTCTGTTTTTTGATCACCTCCACAATTGGTAACCAGTGTTGATCTCATTTTGGTGTTCTAGGGTGCCTTCCAGGTAGTTGAAAAAAAAGCAAACTAATTACATGGGCACTGTTACTCCTAACAGCATCCTGTATATCTGCTAAATATGAAATCCTTCTCTGACAACCTGCTTTTGACATCACTGCATCCCATGTACCGTCATCATTTAACATTGGATATACAGTAAGGACATTTTACCTGCACTTAACGTTCTGCATTGCACAAAGTCACTTCCTAGATGGAAGCAGAGTTTAAGGGAAGCAACTTTGTTAGACATGGAATTTGACTCAAGTTTTAACTATTATTCTTTTCTACTCAAGGCACAAGGTCCGAAATTTTGTGGGAGGAGGCTAGTCGATTAGATCGATTCCCAGTACACAACTCTTACTTAGTTTATCGACCCCGAAAGGATGAATGGCAAAGTCGACCTCGGCGGAATTTGAACTCAGAATGTAAAGACAGACGAAATACCGCTAAGCATTTCACCCGGCATGCTAACGTTTCTGCCAGCTTGCTGCCTTGTTTAACTATTATTACATTACTTGTTAGGGCAGTGAGCTGGCAAAACCATTAGCAAACCAGACAAAATTTCATCATCCATTTTAGCAACAGCCAAAGATGAAATAGTATACTGTTTAATTCTATTTTACTTATTAAATAAGATAAAATGTTGTTTAATACTTTAAGTGTTTCTTTGTCAATATTCTTTTACTGGTTTCAGTCACTGGATAGCAGCTATGATGGACTTTTGTTTTCAAAGAATTTAATCGGTTATATTAAATTCAATACATTGGTACTTAATTTACCAAGGAAAAAAAAAAGGGCCTCTATTTGGACATAAAATATTAGAATCCTATATCAAGAGGTTTTTTTGCTTGGCACATTGATTCTGTTATCCTCCACCAATATACAACCCCACCATCTATTTTTTTATTATTTCTTTTACCTGTTTCAGTCATTTGACTGTGGCCATGCTGGATCACTGCCTTTAAGGGTTTTTTAGTCGAAGAAATTGACTCAAGCACTTATTCTTTGTAAGCCTAGTACTTATTCCATTGGTTTCTTTTGCTGAACTGCCAAGTTATGGGGACATATAAACACCAATATCGGTTGTCTATTGATGGTGTGGGGTGGGGGCAAACACACACACACACACACACACACATATATATATACAACAGGGTCCTTTCAGTTTCTATCTACCAAATTCACTCACAAGGCTTTGGTTGGCCTGAGGCTATTAAAGAAGACACTGGCCCAAGGTGCCACACAGAGGGGCTGAATCTGGAACCATGTGGTTTGGAAGCAAGCTTCTTACCACACAGCCACGCCTGTGCCTGTATATATATTCGGAGGAGTTTCTGCAGTTATCTTCTACCAATTTTCTAAGACTTTGTTGACTTGAAGGTAAGGTAATAAACTTTTGCATAAAGTATCATGCAGTGAGAAGGAACCTAGAAATACTTGGTTGTGGAGTAAACTTCTTAGCTTTAAAGTCATGGCTGTGCTTTTAAGAATTTTAAGAGTTTTACATTGAGTTTACTGATTGTTGTGTTGACAATCTTTTATCTTTTGTTTCAATCATTGGACTGTGGCCATACTGGAGCACTATCACAAAAGGTTTTGGTCAAACAAACCAGCATCCAGTACTTAAGTATTAAAGTCTAGTACTTATTCTATTGGGCTCTTTTGCTGTACTGCTAAGTTACAGACAAATAAGTCAATACCAGTTGCCACACACATATACACAATGGGCTTCTTTTAGTTTTCATCTACAAAATCAAGTTACAAAACTTTGGTTGGCCTGGGGCTATAGTAGAAGAAACTTACCCAATGTGCCACACAGTGGAACTGAATCCATAACTGTGTGGCTGGGAAGCAAACTTCTTACTACACAGCCACACATTATTATCTACTACGGAATTATTTAACCTAAGCTCAACAATGCATGAATAAAAGCACAAAACCAGAAGACAACAACCTGATGAATGCACACTAGTGGTAAAACTATTTTGTTTTGAAGAATTACCTAAAGTCCCAGTGATTAAATCCATTTTATGCATGACGCCATCTCTTTCACCAATGCCAGCTCCATTCTCTCCATACAGACCAACTGCATGAACTTCATCCACAAATGTCAATGCTCCATATCTATGGGCAATATCACAGAGTTCCTCAAGAGGACACACAGCACCTGATGTAGAAATAAAATAAGACAACATTGTATAAAAGAAAATATAAAGTTCATTCTTAATGCAATTTAGTTTTTATATTGTATTGGATGGCTGCTCTTTTCTCATTCTGAACATGTAGACATAATTCATTACATTGTTGGTATAAATGAGAAAGTTTTAATCCTAGTTACACTCTCCAAAGTCAGCAATTTGACTTTTGACACAGGGCAGTATTGTTTCAAATGAGCAAGGCACTGTTAATTCTGCACAAAACCCATTTTGTATGAAACACTTTTGCACAGAAAATATTTAGTTTTTCTTCTACATAAGAACTAAATGAGCAAAAAAAAAACAACCAAAAAACAAAACTGAGACGTTCATAATTACTGACTGAAAAGTTGAAGGCTTCATTTTGCGATATTTAAAATAAATCTTTTGTTAATAATAATAATAATAATAATCTTTTCTATGTATGCATGACATGTAAAAATGAGCTAACTCCATATTTTATCTCTTTCATTTATCATTTCAATAAATTTTAATAGTTCTGATTGCCTGTCTGTTTCTCTGTATGTGTCAGTCTATGATGCCAAAACGCCTGTACTCAGTTAACCTATTCCATCAAGATTGGTAGTTGAAAACAGGAATAAAATGGAACTCATGTCTTGCAGTAGGAAACAGTCCATTAAGGACAAAGTATACAGTAGCAGTTACCATGAAAGAAACTCTCATCTCAGCCTTTTGGTGCAAAATGCACTCTTGTTTAAATTGCTAGTGGGGAGTTTTATCTCCCACAGTATAGTTTGTTCTAACAGAACATCCATGTTTAAGTGTGGATAAATATTACTTCTCGGTACTAATATTGATTCTGTTGCTAATAAATATTTTTTAGCAAGCTTACAACAGAGTATACTCTACTAAACGCACCCAGGGGGTCAGAAGGTAGCATAAAAAAAAGACAAAGTAGTAGTTGGTTGAGCAAACCTATGATTAAAAGCATTCCAGCAGTTAAACCATCCCATTTTTGGGAGATGGTATCTAGAATTATCTTTTCTAATGTGTCTGTTTCCTTTTAAGATGATGAGATGCAACTGAGATTTGGCTGCTGTTTCTAATTTGTAGGAGCTCAATCATTGCTTAGTTATGGAAAGTTTTTATAAAATAAGAAGAAATTTTTGATATATAAGTCAAAGGAAGTGGCCTTAACCTTAGACTATGACCTTGATGACTGGTCAGATTGATTCATTGATACTAGGGTTTGAACAATTGCAGATCAGGGACTGTGAGAAAAACATGGGTAGATGAAGAGTAAGTTCATGTGATCAGTTCTGAAATAATGTAAGTTCACAATAACTGTTTCTTAATAAAGAGTAATGAGAAAAAAAAGGGAAACAAGAAAAGCATACCACTCATTGAATGTACAGTCTCGAAGGCCACAATTTTGGGAATGCCTGGATCAGCCTTCCTGAGTAATTGTTCAAGATGGAGAGGATCATTATGGTTGAAAATATGCTTTGGTGCTCTACTATTGAGGATACCCTGTATCATAGAAGCATGATTACCAGCATCAGAGAAAAGTTGGACGCCTAAAACAGAAAGAAAAAAACAAGTCATATATACATACTCTTCCTTTTGACTCTTTTACTCATATATATATATATATATCATGGACTCTCTTGTTGTTAGACAACGTATGAAGGTTTGGCAATTTCTTGCTGAACAACCACACAGATGATTTGTTTATATTGATCAAACTTTTGTCTTCTCATAAGCTCACTCCCTCCATCAAATCAATATTACCTGTACAGGTGCACTGTGTGCCACATGTCAGATGACGAAATGATTGCAGAACAATGTGAAATGAAGTGCTTTGCTCAAGAACAACACAATGCCTGGTCTGTGAATTGAAACCATGGCTTTGGATAAAAGAAAATACAGGAGGATCAGTTAATTACTATTTTATTGAACATATTCCCTTTCTGATTCACACACTTACTGCAGTGGTCCTTCAGTTTTTCTAAGCCCCATAAAAGGACTCAAAAGGTTGGACCTCCAACCAGGCCTTTCACAATACTCTTAAAGCCATGAACTTTGCAGCATTCCTTCATATCTGTCTATGAATGTGTGTGAGTGTGTGAAAATATGTTATAGGGTAAGCACAATCAATTAGTTAAATAAATACTCCTTATATAGGTAACATAGACATGATCAGACATGCTCTCTTTGTGAGTAGTTTTTTGGTTGTGAAGAAGATATGTAAAGTGTCTAGAGAGGATTGAATTGTATGGTGTGCAGCAATGAGATTTTGCAGGAAAGTCTGAGTATAAGAAAGTTGTTAAGGAAATGTCTGAGCATTAAAATTACACAAAATAACAATGTAAAATGTCTTCAAAATCCCAGAGCATTTAAACATCATGGTCAATAATGATATGAAAGTCCACTTAGAATTTCAGAGATTAGGACCCAGTTTCATAGATAAAATGAAAGCTAAAACCCTCCTTGGTAACACTACTAGAAAAAAATTGTTAATTATTCCCAAAAGTTACAATATAGAATATGACATAAAAAAGGGGAGTGCAAAATGTCAAGCTATATATATAATATATGGAAAGGTGGCAAAAATTTAATATATTAGGTCCTCATATTTTTTTCCCCGCACCATCCTTTGCAGTGCAGAGCTGCAGAGTCAATACATAAAACCTTCAGCTGAAACTTCTCAGTTTATGGCACCTCAACTCCTATTTGTAATTAGACTAATAAATAATACATTTCTTATATTTGACTGAAAGCATACAGTTATTTAGCCAGTGAATCATTGGGCTATTTTTAGCACCCTAATGTATTTAAGTTTTGATTTAACCCTTTGATGTTTAAAACGACCATATCAAGCTCAGATATTCTAGCTGTTTTATATTCAAATAGACTAGATCTGGCCTTTCCCACCTATCCTACAAAGTCATGCCAAAAATAGATAATAATACAATAGAAATCTTAAAGCTATGAGATAATCCAGGAGTAATTAAAAAAATGTGGATAAATAAGCATTACAGTTGACAGAATACCTGAATGCTAAAGGGTTAAATGCTATAAGCACTATAATTGTAACTTGTTAATATTATGTATTAAAGTTACTAACAATTAAGCAAAAAATAGAACTTAGAAATACAGATTTCTATCTAAAGAGTTAAGAATATGAAAGTAATAAACTGGAAATCTAAAAATACTACAAAAGAAAAAAAAAGAACAGCTTTAGTTTAACTAACTTAAAAATTGCAAAGCACATCAAAGTTAAAACTAAAAGACTGGACATTCAGT
>NC_068986.1:66364575-66367868 GCF_001194135.2 Octopus bimaculoides | reverse complement strand
TATATATATATTTATATATATATATACTGAATGTTATATATATATATACATACACACACACATATATACACACACACACACACACACACATATATATATATATATAAAAATATGTGTGTGTGTGTGTGTGTATATATATAGCAAAGGCACATGGCTCATGAGTTATAGTATAGGGCTCACAATCATGAAGTAGTGAGTTTGATTCCCAGACCAGGCTGTGTGTTGTATTCTTGAGCAAGACACTTTATTTCATATTGCTCCAGTTCACTCAGCTGTAGAAATGAGTGGCGATGTCACTGATGCCAATCTGTATTGGCCTTTACCTTTCCCTTGCCAGACTTGTGCCCAGTGGCAACCTTGCCCAGACTTGTGCCTCTGAGAACTTTCTAGGTGCAATCCCATGGTTATTCATGAACAAAGGGGGTCTTTACCTTTTTTATATATGTGTGTGTGTGTGTGTGTGTGTGTGTGTATATATATATACATACCAAAGATGTACACACACAAACATATTTATATACACATACACACAGATAGATAATATATATATATTACATAATGCATATTCACATTAGAGACACACTTCATGCCACACCTACACACATATGTAAATATATATATATATATATATATATATATATATATATATATATATATATATATATGCACCACACACAAAGAGATATGCTGTTCCATAGATTTATTTAACAGTTTATTCAAATGATAAAAGATTAAAAAAATTTTTTTACTTCTCTCCTTGTTGCTACTTATACCACCATGAAGTTTTCATGTAAGAATTGGCTTTAGAATTTTATACAATGGGTTACATAAACATGCTCAATCTCTCCTGCATATCTATACTCAATTAAATCAAAACTTCTTTTGTATAGGTTATTTACCAGACCATGACTGTAGCCAAAATATCTAAGGTTTGTAAGATCAGGCAAATTTAACCCATTCATACTTAAATATATCCTAGCCAGTCAACTTTATATTTGTAAACTTAGTGTGGACTAATTGCCAGTCAAAATCATTAGGATAACATTAAAAAGATTTGTAGATAATTGAGGCTTTCACTAGTCAAACACATAAAACTGATTTTAAACCAAAATTTAGAGAATACATATAGAAAAAAAATCTTTTGTTAATTGACTAAGTTGTCTATTCATGCAGACATTACAAATTGATAGCATTAAATAACAATTTCACTGTATATCCAGTATCAATTAACATAGGTGTGCTAAATCTGAATATTTGGGTGTTTGCTCCTCAAGAAGTTGGCTTGTTTATACTGTGAAGCTTGAATTCTATCAAAACTATTTCTCTGTGGGGAATAAAAGATCTACTACATGACAGGAGCTTTGTCATCTAACTCCAAATCTACCTGAGAAAGTGTGTTTTTCATCTGCTCATCACTATGGGAAATGAGACAAGCTCAAGCACAAGAGCATGCTTAGACACAAGGTACATTTAGCTGAGTAAAACAACTTTATCTTTCATCTTTTACTTGTTTCAGTCATTAGATTACAGCCATGTTGGGGCACTGCTTTGAAGAATTTGTAACTGAATGAATCGACCCCAGTACCTATTTTCTTTTAAACCTGGTACTTATTCTATCAGTCTCTTTTACAGAACTGCTAAGTTACAGAGATATAAACCAACACTGGTTGTCAAACGGTGGTAAGGGACAAACACACACACAAGGGATTCTTTCAGTTTCTGTTTACCAAATCCATTCACATGATGTAAAAGGCACTTGCCCAAGATGCCATGCAGTGAGAGTGAACCCAGAACAAGCTTCTTACCACACAGCCACATGTTTTCCATATTAGCATGGGTTGAACATCATGTGAATATATCTATAGTCAGAAATTGAACTCCTTATCTTATGATTGGGAGCTGAATATCCTAACCATTGGGCCATGTGCCTTCACTTGTGTACACACACACCATGATTATCATTATCAATTTAATATCAAGCATATATTAGAAATATCTAAGTTGTAACTGTTCAATGTCTTCTCTCCAGCAATGTTTCATTAGCTACACTGCCTTAAGAACTCATAAGCTTTTAGTAGAAGACTTTTCCTTTTCTAGCAATAAATATAATTTTTATTTCATACCTTTGCTTTGAATATGCATATACAATCTTATCTTTCAAGCTTCCATCTGATATTTATTGGCTATTTAACTACTTATGATGCTAAAAATAGTGTCTCCAGGATTCACAGAAGTTCCTAAAATAGTTGTTAAGCTCTAGGTTCAATTGTATTAAGCAAATAAGAAACATAACACACTCAAATTTCAGCAAAATTCCTCCATTTATTTTGTTTTTTCATTCCAATAAAGGTTAGACAATTCTGTAATTCTGAATGTCATTGCAAGCTTCTGGGCCGAGGTAATTGATTTTCACCAATTAATATTATATAGTGACATGGGTTATTATTATTTTTTATTTTGTTGTGGAAAAGAGTGTACAAATTAGAGATTTTTATACCTGAACTTGAAGCACAACTCACATTGTTCAGACATATAGTAGCCAATAAAGTCAAATATCAATAGCTAAACACAAACCAGCATGTCCTCATTGAAGCATGAAATCAACATCTTAGAGTCTATTTGATATTGTTAACATAATGATAGTTAGTAGCCAATTATTTATTGGTAGCTAAACTCATTTGTAAATACCACAACTACATATTCACATGGGTCAATAACTGGGGTAATTTGTAAATATCCCACCTGCATTATCATACCTATAGCTAAAATAAATTATAAGTAGCATGCTGACATTGACTAATAGCTGAACTAACTGATAATTGTATGTATCTATCAATAATTGATTTGAATTTTTAACTACTACACTTAAATTCCCACGATTTTGTCGTTTCAATCTTGATAATGAGCTTTGCTTGAAACATTGATTCCTCTTTCTGACATGACTTAATAGCAATTTTGATAATTTCTTTACCATATGTTTTCTCTGAATATGTCTTGCTGATGCAGACCAACAATCAGATTCCTCACCTTCTGAGGTTTCTTCTCGATATTTAAAACAATTTTTAAATATCTCACATCTATCAATAAGTGAAATATATTGATTGACCGCTAAATCCACAAGTTTTTTTTTATTCTCTCTCTGTTTATTTCCTCGTGTTCCTTTCTGTTGAAGAGCATAGGCTCGAAACATAAAAGACTTTCTCACCTTCCCGAGCATCAAACTAATACACCTACTTGTTTTTTATACACCTGTCTTCGACTTTTGTTTTTCTGCAAATTTCAACTATATATAT
>NC_068986.1:66358631-66364537 GCF_001194135.2 Octopus bimaculoides | reverse complement strand
TATATATATATATATATATATATATATATATAAACATTACCATCATCTTAACATCCATTCTTTCATGTTTGCATGGGTTAGATGGTGTTTATTAAGGCAGAATTTTTATGGCTAGATATCATTTCCAGTCACCAATCCTCACCTGATTCCAAGCAAAGTAATATATTTTTCCATAGCCGGGCATGTTCCGGCAGAATAATGAAAATGAATGATACTTCTTGTATGACAAAGATAACTATTTACATCTCTCATGCAATGTCAAGACAAGAAGATATAAGCACACACACGACAGGCTTCTTTCAGCTTCTGTCTATCAAATCCACCAACAAGAATTTGGTTGGTCTGGAGCTATAGTAGATGTCACTTGCCTAAGGTGCCATGCAGTGGGACTCAACCCAGGACTATGTGATGAGGAAGCAAACCTTAGCACACAGCCATGCTTGCACCTTGACCATACCTAATATATATTATCGCAACTATTGATAACTAAAATAACGTGTAAATATTGCACCTGCCTTTGTCAAATGCAAGTGAAGTAATTTCTAATTAAAACTGCCACTTGCATTTTTGAAATTTTTTATAATACAAAGGCATTTACTCATTTCTTGGCATCAAATAAACATAAAACTTTTCCAAGAATAATTTTTAAGACATTGATTGAGTGGAAAAAGTACAGAGTTTGGTCTAACATCAACATCACCTGCACCTGAAACATACCCTGCATGACAGGCAATATATGCTGCAATTTATCCCAAACTTCTAGAATATAGAGATAGTGAGATCTATCGCTATTTGAATAAGAACAGCAGTTTCTTTGCAGGAACACATAATTTTGATTGTTAGATACTTGCTTACAGGATAAGATGCAAAGATGGTCATATGAAATTTGTGATGGTCATGATGATGATAATTTTACAATTTCAACATTAATTTAGAAAGTATACACAACCTCAAAAACCATATCTTTGGATATTGTGTTTTATTCATTTGAGTTTCTATAAAAAGTTAGCCAAGTCAATAGGAAACTAGAAAACTAACCAATGGCATAACACTTTGAGATTGTGTCACCAGTACTGTGTTGTGTCCATGGCAAATACATTAAGATCACATCTAAATCAACAGTGTCCTAAATGAGTACCACAGGATGGTATAATTCACAAGTGTTGGCAGTAGTCCAATGGAGTTTACTATTTTGCTGGCTTTCAGTACTGAATTAAATGTGTTGCATAAGAAAAGTTACTTGTGATAGACCAGTACCCTCCCTATAGATAGATGTATCTCATCTGTTTAAGGTTATGAAAACTGAGTATGAATATTCAGAAAAGGTTTAATTTTCAATCTACATTGACTACCTCTAATTTATTTACTATACAAGAAATTACAGTAAAGTATACAAAAAAAAAGGTGTCACAAACTTACCTGGTAAATGCTTGCCTAAGGTACAAAGTGTTGAGTCATTTGCTACATAACAGGATGTAAACAGTAAGGCAGCTTCTTTATTATGGAGAGAAGCAATCTCTTTCTCTAGTAACTCATGCAATGGAGAATTACCAGAGATATTACGAGTACCACCTGCTCCAGCACCATGTTTTTCCAAAGCTTCTCTGAAAGATACAAAATTAGATACAAAATGAAATCATCAGAGCACCTTTGACAGTAGTTAGTAAGTAGTAACATTACATATATGTGCACACACATTTTATCTTTTATTTTTTTCAGTCAATGGAGTGTAGCTATGACAGGCTTTGGTTGAACAAATCAACCCCAGTACTTATTCTACTGTTTTTTTTTGCCAAATCTCTAAGTAACAAGGGGAAAGAAACCAACACTGGTTGTTAATCAAAAGTGATGGTGGTGGGAAACAAACACAAAATCTCACACACGCACACATTTATATTGATGAGCAATATATTCCTGACCATTGCATATAGCTGGTCAGAAAGTTAGCGACTTTTGCACTTGGTAATATTGATGATTTTTTAGACATGCAGGCTGAAAGTATACAACTTCTGGCCAGCATGTCTGAAGAGTCACCAATATTGCCAACAGTAGATGTGAAATTGTTGGTAACTTTCTGACTGGTTATATACAGGGTTTAAGATAAAGTTGTGCTATCAACAAAGTTAATAATGATTGCTGTGTAGTGAAACACATACTGACTTCTACGCTGAGCAACAACTGCAGACGGGTGACTCATTAGGAATGTTGAAATACTAACCAAAAGATTGGAAATTTATATCTCATTTCTCTTTGCTGAGCTGTGTTGTGATGTGTCATAATTCTTGCTAGCTTAATCCAGCTAGCTTTTGATAAATCTCATCAAGAGGTATAGCTCTTATCTGTAAACAGGTGTTTTATTACTCTATATTGCTGGGTTCAACTCCCAATATGTTTATGATATCGAATAACAGCTTGCTGAAGCAGTCATGGGTACAATGAAGTAATTGAATTAGATTAAATATAAAAAAAAATATTTATTGCATTTCATAAACAATTTTTTCATATACCTTAATAAGATAAATTGGTAAGGATTGAGTGGAGAAGCTGATCACATGTTCCAAACTCAACCACAAATAATATATTATGTCTTTGGTCAAAATATAATGATCTACAAAATTCAGTCCACCAAGCAAAGGCACAGGTACATGTCAAGTTTTCATGAAGAAATAGGTAGGGTCAAAAACAGAATCTAGGTGATAAAAAAATAACATAAACCTTAAACCCTGATGAAGGGACTTTTAGGTCCCGAAATACTGGACACATAAAAGACCAACAATAACAGTCCGTTTTGCATTGTTTGGCCTTCTAACTCTTTCAGTGTCACATATCATATACAATGCTTCAAGCAAACCACATTTTATTAGCATAAAAAAAGGTTTCTTCTACATTTCTAGATCAATCTAATCCAGGACGTAAATAAAATGGTATAAATACTATGAAAAACCTATCAGTGGTAGTTAGCTTCTAAGAATCACATACACACATTAATATGTATATGTGTTAAATTCCAGACTTTTTCTTCATGTAGCTGCCTATGGCACTAACTGATAGTGACATGGATAAAGTCATTTGAAAGTTAGGTACCTTGGTCAAAAATAAAGCACAACACCACTAATAGGATAAAGTTTTAACCTAACCTGTTGTACAGTAGATCAACTTTTTATCAAGCCAGCCAGCTGCCACTGCAGTGCACATGCACCCCCACCACAGTTCCACTCACTTAATTCTAAGATAGAATAATTGATATTTTTAAAGCAACTTCAATGTGTGACACTGTTAGTAATTTAATGTTTTTGTTTCGTTTTTGTGTAATGTCAATATATTGATGTAGACTACTAAGCTGTCAAATAATTAAAAAGGAAAAAAAAAAAAGAAAGAAAATTAATTTAACCAACATTTAGAAAGTTAATATTCAACGTATACTGACCGAACTGCTTTCTTTACAACAGGGTGCCAGCTCATTCCAACATAATCATTACTACACCATACTGTGATATCCTTCTTCTGCTTCAGATCATGATGTTCTTCAGCAAATGGAAAATCTTCTCCTTTTCTTAAGACCTTTTTAAAAACTCGATAGGAGTGGTTTTGTTTCTTCTTCTCAATTTGCTGCTCAAAAAACTTCTCATAATCAAAAAATTGAGATTTTCCTGAAAGTAACAAATAAGGATTTCATCATCATCGTTTAACGTTCATTTTCCATGCTGGGATGGGTTGGACGGTTT
This sequence comes from Octopus bimaculoides, assembly GCF_001194135.2. Taxonomy (NCBI): domain Eukaryota; kingdom Metazoa; phylum Mollusca; class Cephalopoda; order Octopoda; family Octopodidae; genus Octopus; species Octopus bimaculoides. The sequence goes on along the minus strand of NC_068986.1, from coordinate 66,360,812 downwards.
GACTGAGGTCTGGAGAACCAGCAGCTGCACCAGGCTCCAGTCTGATTTGGAAATGTTTCTACAGCTGGATGCCCTTCCTAACACCAACCACTCCAAGAGTGTAGTGGGTGCGTTTTACATGCCACTGTCACAGGAGCCAGGCTTGGCATCGATCACATTCGGGTAGTGCTTTTTACGTGCCACCAGCATGGGGTCAAGAATATCAATGCCCCACTAACTCCCACATCTTGTACTGACTGCAAGCCTTTTCTTAGTAATAATATTCAAACACTAATCTGCTACTTTTCAAGCTTGTTCAGCCTTTCTCTCTCTTGCTCTCTTACTGCTACTGCAATTGCCTTTCTCCCCAAGTTACAATCTGTAAACAAAACTCATTTAAAGTAACTTCTATTTCTCTTCTTAACACTATTGCTATATCTCCCTTGTCAAATAATTGAAGAAATCTACGATGTAGAGCATCCCCATTGTCCAAATTGTCTATTATAATAGCTAAACAATTGAACATTAACAGGATTAACATCATCCTTATTTATTAGGAAAGCTATGAGACCATCTGCCTCACATCCACAGAAAATAAAAGGGGCAAATACCTTCATTAACACACTGACATAGATACCTCATTGCTTCAGTAAAGAAGCTCTTGCATTGACTTGTTCTATTTGAGAGAAAAGCTGCAATGTACCTGACTGCCAGATCAAATCATTCCACCAGTTCAGCAGTTTTTACCCAACTGCTGATAATCAGTAACACGAATATATATTTTATTAACCCATTAAGAATGAAGTTTAAAATTCAGTAAAGTGAGAGAGCGTTAAAACAACAGAACAATAAACTATCAGTGTATTTCTATCTGTTTCCAGGAGTTGCCCCTCTCTATGTTATATCTACAGAAGTCCCCCTAAGAACTGAAAATGAATTAAACATTTGACAATATTACAATGCTTCAATTGCTTATGAGAGAGATCTCGCTGTAGTACTCTCTTTTGTACTTATCTATGACTAAACAGAGTCATTGACAGTCAAACCTATCAGATATGAACACATTACGAGAGAGAGAGAGAGAGAGAGAGAGAGAGAGAGAGAGAGAGAGCTGTGTTAGTCTTTGGTACCTATCTATGAGAAAACAAATTGAATCATTGACAGTTAAACCTCTCAGCTATGGACACATTACAATGTGTTGATGTTATCAATCAAAGAAACAGACACATAGTAATAAGGTATCCAAATGCTTGTAGTTCTAGAATTCCAATACAAAATTTTTTAATGAAAATATGTAATTCTTACCAAGTGATGATCCATCATTTCCATTAGGTTGATCCCTTTCTTGGATTTTCACTCCAGCTACTGTACTAAGACAGAACTTACTCACTGGTTGAAGAGGTGCAGCAGATAACATTGGAGGGCTTAACACAGTCTTGTTAATCAGTCCAGAATTAGAAAGTGCATCCTTCCTAAGGACTGAAGCATTTGAATACTGCAAGGTTCCAGCTTTAGGTGGCTCTGCAATAGCACTTTTCTCAGAAGAAACTGAAAATCAAAAGCAACAATAATGAATGAAAAGAAATTCATTATATCAAACAAATTTACAATAAAATTATGAGAATTTATGTGTATGTGTATATGTGTGGAGGTGATGGTGGTGGTAGTGGAAGTAGTAGTAATTTATACAAGGTTTTCATAGAGGTTACTGCATAGATACCAGTAATTACCAAGGGAAGTAAAAGAGATGCATTTGTGTCCAGTCAGAGACTTGTATGTAAGTGTGAATTTAATGATGTGTATGTGTGCTGTGTATATATTCCTTTAAACAATAGACTCCATGAAGGCGGTGAGCTGGCAGAAACATTACCCTGCTGGGCGAAATGCTTAGCAGTATTTCGTCTGCCGTTACGTTCTGAGTTCAAATTCCGCTGAGGTCGACTTTGCCTTTCATCCTTTCAGGGTCGATAAATTAAGTACCTGTTATGCATTGGGGTTGATGTAATCGACTTAATCCCTTTGTCTGCCCTTGTTTGTCCCCTCTATGTTTAGCCCCTTGTGGGCAATAAAGAAATAGACTCCATGTATTTCCATGCAATGATAAATAGAGCATATTGTATTTTACACACATAAACCATAACAAATACAGGCTTGAATGTGTGTGTGTGTGGTGTGTGCATGTTGGAATAAAAAATCTTTTAC
>NC_068986.1:66356720-66358455 GCF_001194135.2 Octopus bimaculoides | reverse complement strand
TATATATATATATATGTTCACTGTGTTGTTATTAAAGAGCTGCAATGTTGGGTCACTGCTTTCAAAGGTTTTAGTTGATTATATCAACTCCAGTACATATTTCAGACTGGCATTTGTTTTATCAAGTTCTACATAGTGACTGTCTAAGTCCACTTCACCATAAAGTAATGTGACTCTTTTGCTGAACTGCTAGATTACAGAGGACGCAAACACACCAACACCAGATGTCAAACAGTGGTAACACACACACATACGATTGGCTTCTTTCAGTTTCTGTCAACCAAATCCACTCACAAGGCCTTGGTTGGCCTGAAGCTATAGTTGATGACACGTGCCCAAGGTGCCATGCAGTGGGACTGAACCTAGAATATGGTAGGGAAGGTGATAAATTTTATATGGGAAGCTTACCAAAACATAATAGGTCACATCATGGTTAATTAAAGCTTATTAAACAAAGACAAACTGGCTCAAAATGCCATCAAATATTGATGAAACCAAATAATACAACAGTTTAAAACTGTAAAACATCTTTAAAAAGTGACAGAGTTATGTTTCTTCTATAAATTCAACCTTTAGCAACCCAATGAAACACAGTCTATGTGCTTCAGTTAATTTTGAAAATTAAAAAAATTGCAGTAATTTAGTAAAATAAACTTGACATTATTAAGTTAGTGACCAGAAGCTAACATAGGATTCTTGCATAAAATTATAATTTTATGAAATGTTCTAATTTAAACAGGAACACTTGAAAAAGGACAGTTTTGTAATGCATAAAGTTACAATTTTATGAAAGGTCTTAATTTAAACAGAAACACTTGAAAAAAAGAGTTTTGTATTATAGAAGAGGTTGCCCAATGTGGCTTGTTATTGAAAAGGTTAAATATCTTTTTTCTTCTATCCTAATCAATAATTCATGTTTCTTGTACCAAAAACCTGCAACAGGGATTACTGTGTCTAAAGCGGTGGCTCAATACTCTACAGTCTCCAAGCTACTAAGAAAGGAGGCAGTGTATGTTGAAACAGCAGTTTCTTGTTTGGAAGAGTACGTAACTGTATAAAAAAAGTCTGCTTTGGCAAGAGTCAATATAATAAAAGTAAATAAGGAAAGTAGGTTACATTGCGATAAAGAGAGAAAATATTTAACATTTTAGGCAGATTCCTTCCTTCTCTGTATAAATATTAGCTATATTTTATTCTCATGGTAAACAAACACACAACTTCATACTTTTACTACAATAAACAACTTATGCTACAAAAATTCCTCTAAATTTTAAAATCTGCAGATCTAGCACAGAAAGGTAAATACAGAATTATTTAAAGAGAAAAAGAAGTTTTATAAAAATATATTTCTTTTATGTGAAATGATGATGTAAATCAAAATTTAAAGAATAAAGAAGGTGCCAAGCTGGCAGAATCATTAGCATGCTACAAAAAATGCTCAGAGGAATTTTGTCTGTCTTTACATTCCCAGTTCAAATTCTGCCAAAGTTGACTTTGCCTTTCATCCTTTCGGGGTTGATAAAATCAGTACCAGTTGAACACTGGTGTCGATGTAATCAATTTACACCCTCAGCCAAAATTGAAACAAATATTTATAGAGTGAAGATCAACAACCAAGAAATCCATTCTGAATATACATAAATATTAACCATCGCCAAATATAAAATTCATTTGCAGTATATTCTTGCTTAGATATAAATTCAAGATGAAAAAAATATTTAATAGGTGTAGGAGT
>NC_068986.1:66345660-66356710 GCF_001194135.2 Octopus bimaculoides | reverse complement strand
TACTGATTAGCACCTTGGGCAAAACCTTGTGAGTGGATTTGGAAGATAGAAACTGAAAGAATATATATATAGGCAGACTGGCGCAGTTACCCCCACCAAAACCAACCTTTCTGATTTTTTTTTTTCACTGGATTCTTATGTTTTCGTATATGGGAGTAAAAAAAAAAAATTAATTTCAAATTTTTTATGAAAAACTCCAAAATTGATTCACCCCACCCCACTGTCTAAAAGTGAAAATGAACGACTGTTTTGTCCGTTTCCACATGCGTAGATTTATAGTGAAACAGCAAAAGGATCACAACATGTGAAGCCCTCACCATGAAACTCGATATGCTAAAAATAACAGCTAAATGTCTGGAGAATTTCAGTGTTTGTGTGTGTGCGTGCACAACGATTTCTACAGCTTATCCGAATGAACATATTCTCTCTTTTAATTCAATATAGCAAAAGAGAGAAAATGCAAGGGAAATTAATTTTAGCGGTAAGAACTAAATCCATTGTTTCATTATCACAGTAATCCTTTCTGTTTGTAAAACAGAATATGAGGAAGATTTGATTACTATTTCTAGTAGATTGAGTGACCACAAATAAGCTCATAATGATTCTGTTTATCACACTTGTACAAGATAAAACAAAAGTCATTAACTTAAAGCTGACATAACAAAGTAATTAATAAAGGAGAATGGTAATTGAATGAATGACCTATTATTCTATTTTCAATGTTACAACATGGATAAGCAGTTGAAGAATGAAATTTCTGTTGTTTTTTAGTTTGAACTTTTGTCAGCTGATGAAGCAAATCTATCATCAAAGTATTCTGGCCATGATAATCCCAGATTTTCAGATAATGTATAGAAGACTGTTTTATCCAATATATTCCTTTCTTTTACTTTTAAGAAAAATAGCATAGTGCAGTTTAAGCAAAATTTGGCTACTATTTTTAGGAGATAGAGCGATCATGTAGTGAATCCCTCATAAATGAACCAGTTACTATCATAAAAATACATTTAACATTACTAAATTTCAAATTTAATGAGTAAGCATGTCTCTTACCTAAATTACCATATTTATATTAAATGTAACACAGAGTGAAGATGCATGGCTCAGTGGTTTGAGCATTGGGCTCACAATCATGAGGTAGTGAGTTTGATTCCCGGACCGGGCTCTGTGTTGTGTTCTTGAGCAAGACACTTTATTTCACATTGCTCAAGTTCACTCAGCTGTTGGAGTGTGGTGCCAAGCTGTATCAGCTTTTGCCTTTCCCTTGGATAACATCGGTGGCATGGGGAAGGGAGGCTGGAATGCATGGGTGACTGTTGGTCTTCCATAAACAACCTTGTGTGGACTTGTGCCTCAGAGGGGAACTTTCTAGGTGCAATCCCATGTTTGTTCATGACCAAAGGAGATCTTCTTAATAAGGACTCAGGAAAAGTTATATCTCTAATAATTGTCTTATTGTTTTGCATTCATTTTTCTATCTCTATAGATTTAATATGGTTTATTTGCTGGAGTTCTACCTATAGCCTACACAAGCTCTCTGATATGGAATAATTTCTCATATTACTAATCAATCAACCATGAAGTAAGAATGGAATTATATTACTTCATAACATTTTTTACTTAAAATTCTTTAATATCAAGACTAAGCATGCTATTATATATCAAATTTAACTTTCATATTTTATGCTGCCTAAGTTTTGAAAAAATATCTTTATCTTTCACTTGTTTCGGTCATTAGACTGTGGCCATGTTGGGGCACCACATTGAAGAATTTTAGACAAATGAATTAACCCCAGTACATTTTTTTGTAAATGCTGGTACTTATTCTTTCAGTCTCTTTTGCCAAACTGCTAAGTTATGGAGATGTAATCACACGAACACCAGTTTTCAAGCAGTGGTGGGAGAGACACAAAGACACACACACATGGATATATATATGATTGTCTTCTTTCAGTTTCCATCTACCAAATCCACTCACAATGCTTTGGTCAGCCCAAGGCTACAGTAGAAAATAAGGTGCCAAACAGTGGGACTGAACCTGGAACCATGTGGTTGAGAAGCAAACTTCTTACCACACAGCCATGACTGTGTCTATATGTATGTGAAAATTAAGTCCAAATGTGCTTTGGAATAATAACTGTTCAGATGAGAATTTGAAGGGAGCATTCAAATGCTCTTCATACTAACCATTACAATAGGGATTGATAGAAATTCTACACACAAAAAGTGAGATGTGTTCTCCAGGGAATGGAACAGTAATGTTTTAACTTATTGCATTGCGATGCATTCTTCTAACAGTAGTCATGCATTTTTATATAATTGGGGAAGGGAATCAATATTAAAAGAAAAAAAAAAGAGCAACAAACACAAACCTTTAGATGCTGCAGCTTTTGTATTTTGTTGGAAATTTTCCTTCACGTTTTGGCTGCTTGGTGGATTTTCCTTGGTCCCAAAAGGACATTTTGAAGCAACAAAAGTTTCAGCTTGAGCAGCTACAACATTAATTAAAATATGGAATTTACTTGCTTAATTTATTTAGCTATGTTTATTATAAAATTTACTTGCCATGAAGGTTAGCTAGCAAGTAAGTTGTTATCTTAAGTAATTCAACTATTTCAAACAATGATGATTTGTCTCATCTGTTACTAACTAGGGTGTTTACAGTTAATTGAAGTAACTCACAAAAGTTCATTTGAGAGAGAGAGAGAGAGAGAGAGAGAGAGAGAGAGAGAGAGAGAGAGAGAGAGAGAGAGAGAGAGAGAGAGAGAGAGAGAGAATGATATCTTTACAGTTTCACACACATACGCATATGTAGTAATGGTTTAGTTAGCGTGGGAAGGGTAGCAACCAAAGATTGGAGGAATGAGGATAGAAGTTATTCGCAATTTGGGAATGCAAGAAAGTAAATTTCAGTAAAAGACAACTAAGCACAAAGGCCCAGTGGTGATAAACTAGGCAATAGATTATAGTCTACCACTCAAGAGCAGGAATGGTTTCCTAACCAGATTTCATTTGATGTATTCTAGCTTCATATAATACATAGTAAAAAATGTACCTCACATTTTACTCCCCTGAATATTGCTGGCAAAACTTAGTGAACAGACCAGTCACTTAGGTTTATTAAAATTTCTTAAAGCTCAATTCTTCCTTTCATTCAAGTCAAATCAGATTTAGTTTCTATGGACATTGAACTGTGACCTTAGTCAAAATACTTGAAAATTTTAGAGTGTCATTCAATCACATTATCATACATTTTATCAAATAAATGAATTTAAGCTTCAGACAGGTCAACATGATGGCCTCTACTTTGAATGCTAGGCTGCTTTTGTCGTAACTTGACAAATAAAGCAAATAAGTTATCAGAATATTGTAAAATTTGTAACTCATTATAGTATTTCAGTTTTCAAATATGACTTCCATATTGTATCCCTGTAATATATGTACTTTTAAAGTAAATACATTTTAATATGTTTCTCAAACTCCCTTTTGATACTATAAAATAATATCTTTTAAAACTGTTTTTCTTCTTATTTTTCTCTAAAATGTTTCAAAATTCAGAGTTCTGATTTATGTGTATGTGTCTGTGTTTCCTTATGTTGCCAACATATGATAATTGTAAACAACCATCACCTTCATTCAAGCAGTGTTGTTCATTTTCAATTTTTCATATAAAGATATCCAGCCATGGGCATATATTATCTTGCTTAGCAATAGAAAGGTCATCTGGCCATAGCAAATCTGCCTCAACAAATTCCAGCTGACCCATGCAAGCATGAAAAAGTGGACATTAAAATGATGACGATTATGCGATGATGACAACAACAATGATGACAATGTATTGCTACATTGTTAGGCTACTGAACATTGAACAAAGAGGTTGATTGTTCATATCCTGTTGCAGCCCAAACACTAAACTAAGGGGCCTAATTTCATAACCTGACTAAATATCATCATCATCATTTAACCCATAATTACATAAATAATTTATGCAAATGCTACATATATATATATATATATATATATATATATATGCATCAATGGTATGTGGATGTCTAAATTTGTAAAACTAACTCCACTCAGTTATATTAATATTAACAATGACAGTGTTAACACTAACAATGCATTAAGACTTTTTTGTAAAATGCAAAAACTGTGAGGGAGAGTTGAGGGAAGAGGAAAGGCAAAAGAAAACAGTGAGATAAAATGGAGAGTGAGTACAAAAGGAAGGAGAGAGAGAGAGAGTACTAGAAAATGTGTGTGTGTGTGTGAGAGGGAGGAGAGAGAGAGAGAGAGAGAGAGAGAGAGAGAGAGAGAGAGAGAATGTGAAAAGATTTATGAAAGAGAAATTTGTAAAGCAAAGAGGATGTAAAATTTTTTGAGTTTAAAATGAAATAATTGGCTTTTAAAAAAATAACACAAATAAGCTGCATTGGTTATTGTTATGATTTACAGCAGTGAACTGAATTGTGTTTGAATAGACATCATTATATTTCTTAGCATTCACAACAAATTAGATTTACACAAAGGAAACATTCCAACTGGAGAAATTTATGACATTTCCACCCAGATATAATTTATTCATGAAACATTGGTTAATTAACTGCTAAAAAAATCTCTCAAATTAGGCTTTAACAAAAGGCAAACATCATGACAACTTCATAGTGCTACATCAATGGAAAGCATTATAAATGGAAATTCTTGTTGTGTCAAGTCCCCTATCAAGTGTTGGCACTTCACTGACATGGTGAAGTTGTTAGACTTTTGATATTATGTTTGTGCCACTAAGAAAAGTAAATAAATTTTCTTGAATTATAAGACTAGCTTCTATTTTACAGCACACGTAAGGCCTATTTGGAATACATTTTATTTTAAAATCTATTGCAAGTGTTTAATTGTGTATTTGAATAGCAAAACCGATTCTATATACTGCAGCTGACATAGTTGAGACGAACAGCTATCAACCTATCTGGGAATGTTATTTGAGAGGCAAAGACTGAGAGGTGTTTTGTGCAGGGCAAGGAACCTGTTTTTCTGGAACATGCTACTCTTTAACCAATTTTAAATGGCTTGTGGATGCTGTGATGATTTAAAAAAAATATTAACTTGGCCTTCAGTCTTTCAGTGATGATAAAAAAAGTACGAATCTTTGGGTAGTGGATTGGTGAAACTAAAAATTGTCACTTCTTGCAGTATTTGTTCCAGTTCTTTGCATTCTGAGTTCAAATCTTAGCATACCCATTTTTGTGGTAGACTTAATTCATTACCCAGTTTAACACAACTACCTGGTACCTTGGATGCCTTTAGCAGAATTCACTCTGTTATATGTATTTGGGTTAAGACCTAGATTTTCTCCCACCAGCAATAGAGGCTCTGTCAGAATCATGACACTGCCTTCCCTCCCAACTAAAAGATAAAAAACTCAACAAAACAAGTGAATTATTTTTCAGGTGCAAAATCAATGTCTGGCAGGTGTTGGGCCAATAAAGATTTCATTTATGGCTTCTTCTACAGATAAGTATTCCATTGGATTTATTTTGTTTTTGACAAGGATTATAATGATTAATTTTCACATCATATCTTATTTATTTTAAATTCATTTTTGTTGTGTTTTAATTAGATATTTTTTCTAATCTAAAAACAGAGTATAATTATTTCTGAGGCAGAACTATTGCTTAACTTAATAATACTTTAATAATTAATTTTCACTTCAAGCTAAGATTTTTTTAGTCATGCATCGTTTTCTTTCACCCACCCTCCTCACAAAAAAATCCAAACAAACAAAAAATAAACAAATAATATTGTCATTAAAAATTTTTTTATTATGATGGATAAGGATTGTTGGAAAATTGAGGACTAAATTAAGAACATGTATGCTAATCTTTAGACAAGAACTTCAAGCCCATAACTTGCTGGCTGGATACAAATTACTTGGTTCTATTCTTATCATTTTGAGTGTCTTGTCAGTCTGTGATATGAACTCTAGATAATTATTTTGAAATAATTTATGGTGATTTGCTGATGGCCTGTGCCATAGGGCTTATGGTTAGCTTCATTTGTAATTTTTCTGTTGTCTACAGCCATTATGCAGTAAAATCTTTTTGGAAAAAATATTTGTAAGAATTTTATAGTGATGAATTTATTGTGATACTATACAGCAATTATGCTAGATCCTAGAAAATGAAAAATTGACAATAAAAAGAGGACCTACAACAGAGCTTAAATAGGAATGCATGCTTTTATTGAAGACTCAGTTGGCTTACCGTTGTGTTTAATCTGTTCTGAAAAATTTAAAACAACAACAATATAGAATGACAGTTCCATATTTAAGAGACGAGGAATTATTTACATTATTTACATCTATTAAATATAGAACTGTATTATCTAATAGGTACGGAACTGACATTAGATTTCAATGGAGACATATAGAGAAACTGCATCAAAAACTAGCTCATCTTTCAAACCATCTAACTTTCTTATGTAGATGTAGAGACGCAAAGCTAATACCACCTCGCTTGAATATAATGACACCAGTCAATTCACATAAAGCTAGAAGAGTAGCGGAAAGGGCAGGACATGCTCTCGTCCGTGAGAGGATCCATTACAACAATTGGAAAAAAACATCAATTAAATAACGAAATCAAAGAGAGGTCATCTTCATTACGCAGGAAAATAACCAGAGATGATGATAGAATGAGAATCCAACAAGATCTGGAAAAGTCATACATGAAAGAATTTGAAATGGTGAAGACATGCTAGATTAAGAAGTTTATGAAACTCAAAGGTCAGAGAATGAAGACTAGAGTCCGTCACTCACCTGTGAAAGCAGTAATTAATGTAAGTAGCCGACACCTAGAAAGCTCTGAAGAAGCAGTACTGAACAAAGATCTCAACTTTGCGACAATCATCAAGCGTATTCCATACTTGGACATAATAGCCCTTATTGAAGAGATAGCCATAAAGATACCAAAAGCTCAGGGAGATGAACTAAGGTGGAAAGTGAGACAGGTACTAGAAAAAAGCAAAACCTCCTAAACCAAACATCGGTAAGGAAGAAAAGTTCGCTATCAAAAGACTACAGAGTGACAATTCCATCATAATACTTCCAGCGGACAAAGGAAATGCTACAGTAGTGATGAACAAGTCTGACTATCCTGAAAAGTTGGCAAGTCTTATAAGTGATGGTAGCTACAGCAAAGAAAAGAAAAACCCAACTCTGAAAACAGAGAGGAAGTTGTCACAGATCCTGATCAAGAACAAGGATCACTTCACACCAATGAAGTACAGACAACTGACTCAACACTACAGTAAACTACCACACATGTACGGTCTTCCTAAGATTCACAAGGATGGTATTCCATTAAGACCTTTACTGAGCCGTAGAGGTTCAGCATGTCATCCACTGAGCCACTTCCTTGTGGATATTAATCAGTCCATTAGCAGGAAAGTCAACATCGTACGTGAAGAATTCCACCCACTTCACAGAATTGATCAAGGATACCCCCATTGAATCCAATCAGATGGTGAGTCTAGATGTGATAAGCCTGTTCACCAAAGTCCTAACTGGTGAAGCACTATCGGTGATACAAGAAAAACTAGTGACACACCAATCTAAAAGAATGCACTAGTATACCAATAAGAAACTTGATGGAAATGTTGATCTTCTGTGTAGAAACTACCTTCTTCAGTATGGACACTGATATATATCGACAAGAAGAGGGTTTAGCTACGGGTTCGCCATTATCACCGATAATAGCCAATATATACATGGAATACTTTGAGAATTTGGCTTTAGGATCAACACCACCAAAACCAACCCTATGGCTGCGATATGTTAATGACACCTTCATACTCTGGCCCCTCCAAGATGTCCAAGTGCTGTTAGATCATGTGAACTCAATAAAGTCATCTATACAGTTCACAATGGAAAAGGAAAAAGACAATCAGCTGGACGTATTAATAACATGCACCAAGTATGGATTCAGGACATCCGTATGCCGCAAGCCGACCTTTACTGGATGATATCTCAACTTCAATTCCCACCATCCATACAGTGTAAAGAGAGAGATTGCTCAGTGCCTAAAACATCATGCAAAGAATATAAGTAGCGATCGTGGTACACACCATGAAGAAATGATCAAGCTCAATAACGATCTGCTAAGCAACAACTACCCCAAAAGTATACTATCCACTCCAATTATGAAGAAGAGAGAGGATGAGGCCTATAAACTGTCCACAGTCTGTCTACCCTATGTGAAAGGCCTCTCCAAAAAGATACAAAAGATATGTGGCCCATATGACATCAGGACAGTATTCAAGAGTAATACAACACTTCACAAATATCTTCTTTGAATAAAACCACCAATAGAAGAGAATATGACTAAAGACTGTGTGTACTCCATCCCATGCAGCGGTGGTAGGTTATACAAAGGCGAAACATGCCACTCCCTCAAAATAAGGGTAGACGAACATCGCAGAGCAGTGACATGAGGAGATATTGATAAATCAGGTATAGCTGATCATGTATGGAAAAATGGAGACCGCCTTCCCGTGTGGGATGAAGTTAAAATAATAGACAGAGAACACCACTGGAAAATACGAAAACTAAAAGAAGCAGCACATATGCTAGGACACAACAACTTCCTAAGCAGACCGAGTGCAGATATGAGCAGCATATGGGAACTGGTATTAAGGAAGGATAGGAAAATATTAGATTTGTAAGCCCTAAAATTCACTCCATATGCCATGGGCATATGGCGTAGTGGTTAAGAGTGCAGGCTACTAACCCCAAGATTCCGAGTTTGATTCCAAGCAGTGACCTGAACAATAACAATAATAATAATAACATCGAAAAATACCTTAGGAATGAAAACCCAGGTTCGAAATTTCCCCAAGATACCTGAAGAAGGCTGGAGGGTATATCAGCCGAAATGTGTTAACAACAAACAAGATGAGGACAAATATCTATCGAATGTAAATAATGAATATAGAATGACATTTTAATAAATAAACATTCCTCTTTTCCTGAAAAGTATCTAGCTGGTGAAGAGTTCACAAGAAAGAACTTAGAACTGAAGACGAAAACTGTATAAATTTGAACAAAAGCGAAGAAATTTATTAAGCCTTCAAAATCTACTAGGCTTTATTGCAAAAGAAGGAAATCCTCTGTCAAAGAAAACTTTTTACTGATAGAAAGTATGAGAACAATATATCTTAAAATATATTTTTTTTATTGCAAAAGGTTTTTTTTTGTTAAGGTTTTATTGCAAAAGAAGGAAATCCTATGTCAAAGAAAACTTTTTATTGATAGAAAGTATGAGAACAACATGTTTTAAAATATTCTTGAGCATTTATTTTTCAACTTTGCTGCTCAGTAATATTTAGGTGGTTGGTATTAGGAAATGATGATGATCTTTCTTAGATTATTGATCTTACATCATAGATCTTTGATCTTATTAATTGTATCTCTTAACCCCACCCTCATTGCATGTTATCAACACAATTGTTGCTATGTATGAATAAAAGCAATAAATATGAATGTGACCATGATGTAAGTGCTTCTATCATGGCCCAAACCCATGGGGTGATCTCAACTCAGCACTAAAGTGCTTATTAATTTGAAGTTGCAACTTATTGCTGTAAACCATTCCAATTGCGATATTTTTACAGTTAGAAAATCTGGATTGTTGAAAGGTAAGAGTTTTGGTTATGAATAGAGCCAATAATAGGAACAGGATGATGATGATGATGATGATGATGATGATGGCAGTCTCTTGTAGTCTGAGAAAAATGGTTCATCAATTTCTTGCTAAACAACTTGCACAAATAATTTTCTTATAGTGATAAAATATTTGTGCTGTACATAAGCTCACTCCCTCCATCAAATCAACATTACCTGAACAGATGCATGGCGTACTACATGTCAGGTGTTGAAGTGATTGTAGAGCATCATGAGATAAAGAGTTTTGCTCAAGAACACAATGCACCACTAGGTTCAGGAATTGAAACTATGATAGCAAAATCGTGATTGCAACATCCTGACCTCCAGGCTATGCACTTTCATCAATAATAGGATAAAAATTGGTTAATTGAACACTAATTCCCTGACCTACTCATAGCTTTATTTCACTCAACAAGGATCAACCATTTGAATGACATCCAAAAATCAGAGGAGCTGCCACAAAACAATACATATATCTATCAAGATGTGATGTACAATTATTTATTTAGTTTATTTGCAGCCAACCTATATTGAAAGTTGGCATTGTACATATATCTTAGCCAGTACTTAGTTTATATTATTTTGTTTGCAAAATAATATAAGCAACTTATTAACTCCATATTTTGTATTGGCCCACAGAACTTGACTAATCTCATCTTTGGCACTGCAAGTCAATAAAGTAGCCTGTCTTAGGTAACTTTTGATTAAGCAGAACTATAATCAACAGCATCCCAGTCATAGCTATTTTATTTTTTTCCATTTTCCAATGTTCTTTATTAAGATGGCAGTATGTGTGAGGAAAGCGATTTTACTGGAAATTTGGAAGCCAGTTATTGTTATAAGGGATAATCTTATTGACTGATTATTGTTATCAAAATTAGTAGGTCCAAAGCTCTTTATTGTTTAATGTTATCAACCAGTTATTATTATGCAAAAAGTTTCATCCCAGTGTGTGAGTATGTGCACAATGATTTAGATGTGACTTACCTCCAAGAGTAACACTCTCAAGTTGCTGCTGCAGACTTGAAGAGTAATGAGAAATATTGCTAGCATAAGGGCAATGGTTGATATTGCTTAGCACCTGTGGTGCATGCTGGCGGATGTAACTAACTGAGAACTTGGTCAAAAATGGACACGTCAAAGCAGCTTTCATTTTGTTAGAATGTCTGTTGAAACAAGAGAAAGCAGAAGCAACAAAAGCTTTAAAAAGTGTTTTTGCACATAGAAAATAAGTTATACACCAAAAAAACAATTTAGAAAAGAAATAAAAGCCAAACACAACAAAAGTCAAGAAAAAAAAAGGTTCTTATATATATATATATATATACATAT
>NC_068986.1:66336819-66345418 GCF_001194135.2 Octopus bimaculoides | reverse complement strand
ATATATATATATATATATATATATATATATATATATATATATATATATACACATATATATATATACACATATATATATACATATATATATGAGCAGAAATGCTTGTTGCATTTCAGAAGTTCATTTAGTAACTACAGGGTTTTAAATTTGATCCCAGCACATGACATTTTTGGCAAGTATAGCCTTGGGGTAGCTATACCTTTTAAGTGGATTTTGGTAGGCAGAAACTGTGCAGAAGCCTAAGATGGTGAGCTGGCAGAAATGTTAGCACGCCGGGTGAAATGCTTAGCAGTATTTTGTCTGCCGTTACGTTCTGAGTTCAAATTCCGCCAAAGTCGACCTTGCCGTTCATCCTTTCAGGGTCAATAAATTAAGTACCAGTTACGCACTGGGGTCGATGTAATCGACTTAATCCCTTTGTCTGTCCTTGTTTGTCCCCTTTATGTTTAGCCCCTTGTGGGCAATAAAGAAATAAGAAACTGTGCAGAAGCCTATTGTATGTATGCATGTGTGTTTATGTCTACACTACTCTAAAAACTGGTGTTAAGTATGTTGTATCCCTATAAGTTTCCTATCTTTGTTATCTGACAAATAAGTAACAGACTGAAATAAGTTCTGGGGATTGATATGATTGACTAAAATTCTTTGACAGTGTCCCAGCATGGCCACTGTCCAATTACTGAAATGAGTAGAAGAAAAAAAAAAGGATATATTACCATTATTAACAGTACAACCCACCTTAAACACAACTATTACATATAATATCAGTTAAAATAAGTTGGCTCTTAAATTTAAAATCTCAAAGGCATATGTTCAAAGCAAACTACACTTTAGTTGTGTTTGATTATCTCTAAGTTCCGACTGAGTAAACCAACTATGAACAAAGGCATTCAAGACAGGACTGTTCCATCTATTTTTTTTAAAGAAATAGTGCACGTTGGTTTACATTATTCAATATGTCCTCTTTTTAAGGCTATAAAGAGAGAGCACATTGGGCAACCCTCAGCACATTTCACTCTATCTGGTTAAAAAAAAAATCTGGCAGGAAGAAACATCAAGCCATAAAATGCTTACTCTACAAGCAAAAAGAAGGTGATTTAGTTGCTGTGCTCTCATATAAAAGCTTCCCCCTATAAGCTTCAACATGAGGACAAATGTATTTTAAATGCTATCATACATAGGATGGTCATAACAGGACTGGGGAAAGTAATTGAATGTTGATGGTCAATGAAAACAACATGTTTTGTAAGTACACATTGTAAAGATTTAATAAACGTAAGCTATATATTGGGAAGTCATGGAAACAGCACTGAGATAAAAAGAAGGAATAAAATCTGCTAGTGCTATGTCAACTAACAAAATTGTATTTCTTTGTACAGGAGAAAAGCAAGTTGAAAGATTTTGTGTTTGTTTTCTAGAGTTTTTTCTATCCTAGGATAGGCTGAAAATTCAACACAATTAACAATTACCTTTTATCTTTCTTTTTATTGTTTACACATTTTGCCTATGTTAAAGTAGGTAAGCTGAAGTTTGTTTTGTAAAAATTTGGACAATTACAGGTTGTTGGAACAAGTTTCAGCGTGCCCTTCCTACCAATCACGAGCCATTCAACTGTGAAGGAGCCACAACACAAACAATAGGGAAGGAGAGGCATATTGGGTCATTTGCCAGATATTTATCAGTTTCTCTCAACTCCAGAACAGGAAGTATGACATTATAGCATCATCCTTCCTGTGAATATAAATATTGTATTTTTCCTGATGACTACTTTTCAAGTTCGTTGTTCTGGATCACAGATTTCAGTCACTAGATTAACCAATATATCCTTGAAAATTCTGACAGTCAATGAAATTCGAAAGTGACGTATAATGGGTCACTTAAGACATAGCACAGAGACTTTTATAAATAGAAGAGAAGAAGAACTAAAGAAGTCTTCCACACCCTATGAATATGTGCCAATATCTGAAAGTGATTTAATAGCATTGTTTCATGTAATTACTGATATTTACACAGAATCAAGGAGGAAGAAGGTGATTGCATCATTATTCCAGGAGGAAAAGAGAAGTAAAAATACACCAAAGAAGCAACAAAAGTCTAAGAGTGGAAAGGAAAGAGGATAACTTGCTCCAAAATGGCAGAAAACAGGTAATGCAGAGTGTGAAAACTATGATAGTGCAGATGATTCAGAGGAAGAAGAGACTGAGTGCTCCATTTGCAAGAGATTCTGGAGCAGATACAAAGGCAGGAAGAATGAAGTTTGGTTGCTGTGTGGTCTTTGTGATGATTATATTTGCCCTTCGTGTATTTCAAGGGAAATAGATGTCAACCAAGTGTTCTTCTACAAGATGTGTACAGCTTAATCTGGACTCCTTGTGCCGAATGGAGGGCTTTATTGTGACTGATTCAAGCTTCAAAGAGACAGTTGTTCTGCAAACATGGTTGTTGTGTTTTTTTTTTTTTCATTAAGATTGAGTTTATTTACCTCTTTACTCTTTTACTTGTTTCAGTCATTTGACAGTGGCCATGCTGGAGCACCGCCTTTAGTCGACCAAATCGACCCCAGAACTTATTCTTTGGAAGCCTAGTACTTATTCTATCGGTCTCTTATGCTGAACTGCTAAGTTACGGGGACGTAAACACACCAGCATCGGTTGTCAATGGATGCTGGGGGGGGGGGCAAACACAGACACACAAACATATACACACACATACATATATATATATACATATATACGACGGGCTTCTTTCAGTTTCCGTCTACCAAATCCACTCACAAGGCTTTGGACGGCCCGAGGCTATAGTAGAAGACACTTGCCCAAGGTGCCACGCAGTAGGAACAAGCCCTGAACCATGTGGTTGGTAAGCAAGCTACTTACCACACAGCCACTCCTGCGCCTAAAGTCTGCCCCAGGTGAGGATCGAACTCATGACCTTCAGATTACTCGGCTGTTAGATCAAGATTATGAGACTGACGCGCTGCCTACTGCACTACCAAGGCAGTTTTTCATTGGACGTTTTTCATTGATTGTTTTCAACATTTGCCCACAATTTGTCATATTTTCATCCAAACAATACTCTGTGTTTCACTCCATTTGTGGATAACCCATATGTTGAAGTTTCAAATTTTTACAGTAGTTCAAATATGATTATGTATATATGAAATGAGCATTCAAAATAGCCTCCCAATTCATTGGAAGCGCTTATCAGAATCATTTTGTTCATTTGATATTGTAAATCCATGTTAACTGTTACATGTTGATTTTTAGTTGACATTGTTTTCAAAATTTTGGAAAAACTGATCTGTTATGCCCTACCCCTTCCTATAAGCTGTCCTCACAATAGCTGTAGTAATGTCTAAACATTATTATTGGGTTAGTGGTCCAACTCCACAAATTCTTACTAATTTGCTTAGCAGTCTAGTACCTTAATAATTGAGAGAAGGAAAGAATCAGTTATGAAGATGTTAGAGCGCCAGTTCAGGTCAATATCTTGTACCTTATCACCAGTGCTGCTCTCTGCCCCAGTTCCCCTACATGCAATTGAATACAGCAAGCTTCTGATGTAAGTAGATGTTTTCTTGTTTGTCTGTCGATATGTATGATGACCATAAAATCATCCTTATTGCTACACATTGTCTCTAAATGTTTTGTTACACATTTGACAGATGCCAATGCAATGGTGACTCTGGGCTTCTGTAGCGTTCTTTTCTGCTTAGATACTATGTTATCTTTCCTGATGTTTGACTACTGAAGCAACAGTCTTGACTTCCAAGCCACTACATGCATAAAAGAACAGTTATTTCAATATACTCCAGTTCACCTAACTATTAGAAATAAAAGCCAGGACATCTGGAAACCATTCTATTATACCGAATGTGCATTAAGTAGACTTTATTGTATCACTCTGCAGCATGCTAAGTGCACCCAATATATATTGCAAATGTAGTTGTTGATAGGTAAAACATCAAATCATAGAAACTGTGCTTAAAACAGAATGTGCAAATGAAATATAGACTTTGCATGCCACATAACAGGCCACCCATCTAGAAGGGCAGTAACTCTGAATAAGAACTGACAGATTAGAGGGGACATAGAAACCAATCTAGTGCCTGGAGTACCCAAGTAAGACATACAGAACAATAAGGTTGGCTGGTTTTATTTGTTGCTGCAGGTGAAACAGATGATGGACCATGGCAAAATGCTTTGAGGCTTGACCTACTCATGCCAGCACTAGAAAATAATTGACATAAAATGACAATGATGGTTAATTAATTAGTGCAGGCTCATTAATAAATGTATTGCTGTTTGAACAAATACATAGAGAATGATGTAGGCAAAGAGAAACATGTATAATGAATGGATGGAGGTTCAGATAAGACAAAGAGATATACTTAGGGGAAAATAGAAGCATTAAAGAAGAAACAAGATTATAAAGGAAGTGGTAGATGTAAAATATGAGAAAAAGAAAGTGTATGTATTATATATGTCTCCTAAACTTTGTGAAGTCCTTTGAGAGCCAAGTGTGAAGCAAATAATCTCTCCTTGTTTAGGATGCCAGTCTATTTCCATCTTATATCACCTAGAAAACTAGGTGACCAACGGTAAGTACAATAAAATATTCTATCCAGAAACATAATGAAATTATGTTAGGATAGCAGTAGATTTGAACTTGTGACCAATTCATCTCTACTTCATAAGCAGTATAAATAAGTGAATTTATTTCAATTGTTAGAGAAAAGCCAGTTTATGGACTTGGTTTTCTGAAAGCTTATCTTCTACTTAACACAGCTTGCCACAAGGTCATTTGTTAATTATAACTATACAGAAGGTTGTAAAGAATCTGACAAATTGGCAAAAGAAGACAGTAAGACATAACGTGCCTAACAACAGTAAAGGTTGCTGCTGATGCTGGAGAACGGCGGTAATGTTATTATAACTATATTGACTACCACAGTAGTGAATAAATCATGGGATTCAGTTATCATAGAAACTGGATGGTGAATGTTCTTATAGTAACAAACAAGTTTCTCAGTAAGCTAAATCTATTAGAGCATTGGGTTTGATTTCACTTTACTTATGTCACTAATGCTCTTGAAGAAAGGTTGGAGGTCACACAATCTTTTACCCCACATCTTTATAATTCTGAGATAGTCTAATATAAAATTCCAATAACATTTTATTGCAGAATCATTAAGATTTTGATGAAAAAAAAAAAAAGCTAGAAACAAAAGAAATCTCAGTTATTAGTGTATCACTGGCAACAGCCATGAAACAATAACAACGGGGAAAGAGAAAGAAAAAAAGAAGCTACTATTGATGAGAAGATAAGTGACTGATTAGTTACTATTCACCTTTCATCTTGCCAATGTGCATATGTGTGTGATGGTTCTATATTATCCAGTGACTTACATAAGAAACAAAATGGATTTTATTGATGGTGTTATGGTAACACATTGATAGAGTCAATAGAATAA
This sequence comes from Octopus bimaculoides, assembly GCF_001194135.2. NCBI lineage: Eukaryota > Metazoa > Mollusca > Cephalopoda > Octopoda > Octopodidae > Octopus > Octopus bimaculoides. The sequence continues at coordinate 66,339,945 of NC_068986.1, read as the reverse complement.
TTGTCAAAACTGAATAAAAAAAAATTATATGAATACACACAAATCTTTACATGAAGGCAATTTCTTTTCTTTTACTGATGATAAACATCAATTTTATTTTTTATTTAGTAGGAGTGATAGCCAGTTATGTTTGCAGGTCTTTCCAGACAAGTGGAGTCTATGTAGCTGATGTCTGACTGAACTACTGCAAGTTAATAACAGGGTGTGTTCTGAGTAGGAAAGTCTTGAATATGAATTTTGGGAAGGAGTAAAACAATAAGGATGACAACTGGAGCAAAGACATGTGCAGTAGGTAAGCTTAAGTTGAGATGATACACAAAGTGTAATTTCAGAGAAGATTTAGTAATCACTGTTAAATAAATAAATGCAAAGAAGAAATATTACATTTGTAGGCCAGAGGTTAAAACATGCTGGTGAATGAATCTTTGGTAATTAGTTTGATGGTTTTCTTTTGGGTGTAGTGTAGGATATTTGCATGTTTAGTAGCAGTGTACTCACAGATATGTGAGTAGACTTTAATGTAATTTCTTTGCTTTGTTGAGGGTCAGCTAGATATCAAGACTGGAATGTCTTCTGGCACTCGAAGAGAAAACCTAATCTTTGGCACACTGTTGTTTGAATGGCTGTTAGGCACAAGTGCAGCTGTAGTTGCTTCTGAACCACATGGTTACGGATTCAATCCCACTGTGTGGCACTTTGGGTAAGTGTCTTCTACTATAGCCCAGAGCTGACTAAAACCTTGAGAGTGGATTCGATAGATGGAAACTGAAAGAAGCCTGTCATATTTATGTATAGTGTGTGTGTGTGTCTCTCTCTCTCTCTCACCTTGTCTTGACATCAAGTGATAATTGTCAGTCATACAAGTAGTATCATTTATTTTCAATATTATGTGAAAATATATCTGTCCATGGGTAATTGTTACCTTGCTTGGAAACAGGTGAGGGTTGGTGACAAGAAGGTCAATTTGTCCATAGAAAATCTGCCTCAATAATAAACTCCATCCAACCCACGCAAGCATGGAAAAGAAGACATTAAAATGATGATGGTGTAATTACCACAAAAAGTCACCAAGGATTGAGAGACAACAATAATAATTCTGAGAAAGCTAAGAAACAAATTAGATGTGATAAGAACTAGGTTTTTTTCCCTACTGTATATCATATTACCAAGCACTGCATGACAGGGAGGTGCAGAAGTGGTTATCAAAACAGACTGATGTTCAATATGTCCAGGATGTCTCCAAAACATGTGATTAGTTGCTTCAGAATATGCTTGAGAAGACATGAGTTAAAGCTGTACAACAAGCACCTATCATTCATTTGACACTACAGATCCAGAACTAAGCATCAATCTTACAAGCCTGCTTTACTTCAGAGACATTTACATTGCATATTGTAATTGTTTAACCGTATAGAGAAATCAGATAATTGTAATAATGATGACAATCATGATGATACTGCTACAAATAAAATGCAAATCAGAAATGGCATCTATTGCTTTGGCTGTTCAAAACAAAATTTACAACATATGTAATTGATTACTTGTTCATTTTTTTAAGAGTCTCTTCTCACTTGAGAGCTATTTCACTTCTTCAGGTATTCCTTACTTAATAACCAACAATATTTAGCAACTACTCATAATTTTAAATACAAAATTCTTTTAAACAGTAACATAATAACCTGAATATATAAAGAAAGTATTTAATTGCCATTCATTTTCCCATTAGTCTTGAGCAGAGGAGCTTTTTAAGATTAAAAACTAAAATATAGGTGGTATCATGAATTAATACCCAACAGTTTGACCATGTTGTTGTTTAACAACAAATCTGTCCTGACTAAGTAAACACATGATTCAAAGGCATTTCATCCATGACCACTTCATCATTTTTGTATATGCAAGACAGTAGCACGTACACTGAGAGAATTTGGCTTGGAGGTGCAGCAACTACATAGAGAACTGTCACTGGACAATATGCTACCTCTTCATATCTATTTTCACAAGAGGAAATGACAACAGCATTAGATGAGAGGTCAGAAATATCATGGCTGACTCACACAGATGGTTGTGATTGATAAATGGCTAATAACTTGAAAACAGCTATCCAAAGAAGTTGATCAAACCTCAAAGAAGATAAGCTAAAAACTACTCTTAACAAAATCATATCTTAATATGCTTAAGAGCACTTAACATATATCAAGGCTTATAAAAAAACGTTTTTTTAAAAATATAGTTGGCTATCAAAATTTTCAGTGGTTATATATAGACAGACCGATAAAACTATGAAAGCCATTACATTATTGTGTCATGGTTGTTGCTTCCACTCTGTGTACATGCGTATACATACTTTGCAACCAACACACAAAAGAAATTAATGCACCCATAAGAGGTTAGCTACTTAAAATAATGTAGTAATTAATATTTATGAGCATATACTTGTGTTACAGGAAACATTTTGCAAAACATGAGATTTTTGCACACACAACTATTTGCTTCAAAATGAAGCCTCATGGAGTCAGAGCACCTGCTAGAAACAGCAATCAAATCTCCCTCAAATACTATCCTATTGTTTTGAAAGAGAAGGAAGGACACATGGATGATGTAGTCCAATGTCTTCTAAATACCACAGTTGTGCTAAATCAGGGCTGACTTTGAGAAATCAACAATTCAGATTAAAATAAATGAAGATGTAAAAGAAATAAAGAACAACAAAGTGTATGCAGGATTATTCAACAGTAAATAAATGTTATGCCTGTTTTTGGTTTAATAGTAAATGTGATTTTTAGTTTCAAGATATGTTATAGTGAAGAGTAGTCCAATATCCATTGTGATGAGCTACAAATCTAAAGACTTTCCTCTTATTAAAAAAAAGGCAAATATAAACACTTTCCCCACCAAAATCAGTTTAGTAGAAGCCACCCACCTTTCTTAATTGCCAGCTAATGAAATACTTATCAATCACGGAGAGTTCTTGACTGCTTCAAAGAACTCTTTTTTAAATTTCCAAATGAGAATTAGTTGGTATCAGTAACTTAGGGTGCTTTTAGGAGAGAAAGAAATTGATAATCTGGGTTATAGTCACCTCAGTAGTTTAAAGAAAAAGGCCTGTAGTTTGAAATTCTTTTATTG
>NC_068986.1:66321238-66333848 GCF_001194135.2 Octopus bimaculoides | reverse complement strand
ATATATATATATATATATATATATATATAAACATTAAGTAATTTATTTTAATTATAACATCTAAAAACCAAGAAACAGGAAAAATGTGAGATAAGAAAGGAAAAGAAAGAGAAGAAAAAAGGGTGCGGTGGGGGGTAAAGTAGCAGATGGACAGGGAGGAGATGATAGGCCACATATCCCAGAACAAATGGTGTGCTCAGCCATGCCCCATGATAATGACTGTGGAGAATGGTCAGCAACACTCGCTGCAGCGTCCACTCTACCTTGTGGGGCTCATTTCCCAGAAAGTTTGCAGTGGTACAGGGTCTGAGAACACCTGACATCTCAACTGTGACTGGCACAAACTGGTAGCGGCTGGTAGGCCCCTGTATTTATTAATTTTATATATTTCCTTTAATACTGTGTATCAAAAGTTAATTCCTCTTTATTCTTTCATTGCATAAATTTTATATCATAGCCCCAAATAATTTTCAATTATTGAAAACTTGTTGAGCATTTTAGTGAAAAGTATCTTGCTAAGACCATTAGGATGCATGTAACTGGAGTATGTCTGTACCTTTTTACAGACACACACATATGTATATTACATGTAAGACAAACTTACAATATGTAACTTTATTTTCCAATATCATAACCCCGCATACTTGCTTACATTCTCCTATTTCTAATTTTCTTTATTCTGGGGCATTGTCTTTTCCTCTCAAGTTTTCCTGCCTCATCAATTCTCATTATCCCCACCCCCATCTTCCCATCTCAAAAGTGTCATGTTTTCTCTCTTGTTCCATTTACATTAGAACTTTGAAAATAGACAAACATCTCAGAAATTGACGAAAAATTTTCACCCCCTATTATCTATACTGATTCCTGAAATTATATTTTTGGATGATGCACCTAGGGTTGTACACAGAAAAATGTTTTATTCAACTATGAATGCAAATAGAAAAGATATATCATACAAATATTTATCAACAGATACAATATATAATGTTTACTTAATATTATTTTCCATAACACCAGTGGAATATCCTGTATTTCAAAAGTTTATGAGAAACTTAATGAACTAAGCTAAAGAAAAAAAATCAGGGAAAAAAAAGGATAAAATAAGATTTTCAGTAATGAAATAACCTTGATTCCTGTCAATTTCATTGAAATAGATTACTTGTTCTAAAATGTAATAACACCTGTAACTCCCCCACCCCTCAAAAAAAGAAACAAAGAAAGAAAAACAAACAACACACACAGAGTTTCAGATATTAAAGAAAATAGAGAGGAAGAAAGTTTACTTAGAAATCAGTTAGTGATATAAAATGTTCAGGATTACGAATGGCTTTTACCAAAATCTTATATTAGAGTGAAATGCATACTGTATTTTACCCCGTATTTCTTCTCAATGACATTTCTTTTAGCTTTATTTCACCTCCAGAGGGTTCGATAAAATAAAATATGTCAGTAAGTAATAAGGAGAAAAAGCTTCTGAGGTGAAGGATGAGATAAGGAAAGGAAAGAAGGTAGTTTCTTAATTAGTAATAATGCAAAGGGAAGTGACAAGCATGCAAGATCAAATGAAACAATTCAAATATAGATACATACATGTAACTTGTTCACAATTTATTTTATATTACAATCATTTTATGATTATATTTCACTTATTTTTACCCTCATTCTAACATATCCATTACATTTATCCCTCTCCAGTAATATGTATAAAACCTTGTTTCCAAAACCTCTCTACACAAAGCCTTCTGCTCATATCACCATTCCAACAACTGTATTTTTCAGCAACATGCTGCCCTATATCATTCCTCAAAACTTAACAAAATTAAGCTCATAGAATCACTAAAAACCACTAGGCCAGTTTGGCCCCACAAAGCCACGGACTCTTGTTGATTGCTTTGAACTTTTGTAGTTTCCACACAATCTGGCGTTAAATAAAAACTATAATGAGTAGATATGAAATTAAAGAAAAAGCACTCAACCATTTCTCCTACAGGAGAATTATTTCTTTATTGATCTCACTCATTACACTCTTTGATGTAGATAGTGCTAGTGGTGGCTGAAATCTCTTGCCGTTTCTAATAACAACCTGCCTGAGACAGCACTTGGTTTTATGAGATTAATTTCCTTTTTAAAGTGATCTAAATAAAAACCTTCCATCAAAATTTCGTGTTAATTTATGATTCATATAACAGCTTAATATCAATAAAGTTATTTTATTAAATTTTTAATTTTTAAAATCATTTGAAACAAAAACGATGTATTTCAACAAAAATATGGTAACAAAAGGGTTAAACAAAAATAGCAACAGTAAATGAATGAATCTACATGATCACGGGAGAATAATCTCTTACTATATTTGCCAAATGCCATTTCATTGATCATGTTATCATCTCAGTTATTCATATCTGGGTTATAGAAATTTTGATCAAAGAATCTAGCAATATGTACTATATTACTTAGCTATTAATTACATTCACACTGCTTGAATGTAAAGCACTGACTCCCAAGGTTTGTGAATGCCTTAGGTATACAACACCCTTGTTTAACTCCTTATAAAGAAAATTTACAAACACCAGAAGAAAAACTAACGCAGTGTCAGGACATCCTGGTTGTTATTCACAGTTCTGAAGTGAAGAAAAAATTCAAGGCATCAAGAAATACCCAAAACCCAAATAGAAATGATGTGTAGGACTGCTGGTTCAAGAGTAATGATTTAAAATCTACTGAGTGTTTTTTTTGTATTTCTATATACAATATTTAATTCTACATGAAGCTGTGAATAAACAGGTACCAGGATTTTTCAGGGCAAGTTACAGCAACACTACTTGAATCATCCCCAGGAGTTTCCCTCTATGTATAGTCCTTATAGATGCCAGTGATCCACTTTTAATTTGGGTAGTTTTTCATGAAAACTATCCAAGTCATTCTATCATTGTTGTAAAAAGAACAAATGCTTGCAGGAATGCTAGAAGAAAAGCTCTAACAGCATAAATGGATGGCCTTTCATAGAAATACATACAACTGTTGTTTAACCCCAGGTCTACTTTGATTAAGCAGACTTACAATCAAAAGCATTCCAGCTATGACCATCTCCATGTTATTTTTAGGTAAAGTGTAGTTGGGATTTCTTTATTCAACATGTCTGTCTTTTATTTTCTTTTTCTTTTTGAAGATGCTAGGGTGATCTGAGAGAAATTTGGTCGCAACTTTTACAGAGATTAAGTAGACTCACTTTATTGACCTGAACAATTTCTCTTTCAATGAAGTTTTACTGTTGGGAGGTGGGGGAGGGGCACTGTACCTGAGAAATTCCTGGGACCTCAAAAAAAAAAAAAAGTGGCTCAAAAGGACCCCTTGATAAAATTCCTCTAAGAGGGCCTTGGTTGGAAGGTGCTGATACAAGATGGTTCCTTATACTCCATCTGGAACAACATTGAATTAAAGTTACTTAGGTTTCTTAAATACAAACCTGTGGTAGCTGACGATGATGAGATAAACATTTAGTGTGAAGCTACTGCTGTAAGAGTGGTTTCAACACAGCGAGATATTCTGACACTGTGTACAGTAAATTGTTTAGTAACTAGCTTCATTCAGAAACCCCCAAAGGTCTGCAATATTCTGTCTATTCACAGCACGTTTTAAATTTTGGGATAATAAACGTCCCATATGTTTCTAATTGACATTTGGTAAAGAAAGATTGCAGCAGTTTCTAATAGGTAATTAGAATAAACCAGTGAAATAAAAGATAGTGTTAGGATCTTACATAGACACATGTACATAGGCACACAGTGTTGGTCTGCAAGAGCTGAGTTTCGTTAATGTCTAGCTCCTACTCAAACCTGATTAAGTAGAGCTGAGCAAAGGCACTTCAGCTACGACCATCCCGTTGTTTAAAACACATTTTTTTTATTGTACCATTTTTTTCTTAAGACAGAAAGGGTATTTTGAGGGAGATTTAGCTACTATTTCTAATAGATCGAGCATTCACAGAATGCACATTTGTTGGATCGTGCAAAATTTCGCCCAGCTAATGAGTATAAGTGAATGAAGGAAGAAAAAAAAAAGTCAACAACAAAACATTAAATAGATGTGTGGGTGGTTGTATACAATCAAATTGCGGAGTCGGGAACTTGGTTTTCATACACATTTCCATAGCACAATAGGAAAAGAATAAGCCGTTAATATATTCATGACAAGCTTATATCATTACACTAACCAGATCATTATAAAACTTTAAAAAAAAAATGTAGTGTAGCTAATTATCAATTTTATGACATTACTGTGTAAAGTTTTGTTACAGTTAAGACGTTAATTTTCCCATCATGATTACATAAGATGTGCTAACCTTTATGACATAAACCTTGTTCATTTCCTTTTAATATATAATCGAGCTAAAAACACAACTACCATACTTTAAATAACTTGCATAGCGCCAACTTTCTCAGTGCTATTTTTCTGTATTTACTTCTATCGGATTATCACTCAGTGATGTACGTGTGTGTGGTAGGCATCATTTTCTTCTATGCATATTTAAGCACGGCTTAACAACCTCCACACTAAAGAAAAATAACTATGCTGGAAAGTTGTTATGGGATACGTAAAGCTTAGAATGTCAATGAGGTCTTTAGATATAAATAGAAAATAGATTCAAAATTTCTTCGATCTTTATCTATTTTAATTCTGAATTTCAGAACTGCTAAATAATATAATTAAGAGAATCATTACTACTTCTTTTCTTTTCTTTTTTTTTTAAAGACATGAAATAACTAGATGCGTTTAATATAAATTACTACTTTTCCTTCTTGGATAGTAAAAAATAAAGATAAAAATTTATATATATATATACATATATATAATAGCAGGAGAAAATGCGGTTCATTCTGTCGAAAGAAAAAGAGCAAACGAAAGGTTATTTTTGGTAGATGTTTAAACATTTCGCAAAATTCTTCATCTGACCGATTGCAGGAGAGAGAAAAAGAGATTCTTCAGGAGAATCTAGAATTAAATCGTGCCAATAATCACGTACATTTGATGCATCTCTTCAACAACATTTGGATTCCATAGAAACGAGAATAAAAGAGAAAGACAGGAGAGAGAGAGAGAGAGAGATTTAAAAAATTAGACAACGAGCTGGCGTCAATGTTAAATATACTCAGAAGTTAAAAAGAAAAAAAAAAAATAATACATACACACAAAATCAGAAATAGAAAATATTATGTAAGTTGAATGGAAAAAGCGATAAGAAAACCGGACTGTCATACATAACTTACTTTTAATGCGCACTGGAAGTTTGTACGTTGTTTTCAGAAGGAGAACTGCGCGGAATCTGGCGAGCAGTAGGCAATATTGGTTCATATATATATATACATATATATATATATACACACACACCTCACAATCTACAACTCCTCTCCCTCTTTCTCTCTTTCACTTACCCTCCCTCTATTCCTCTCCAACTCATTCATGTTCTATTCAACCCCTCTTCATACAATCGCTATTCGCTAGATAATGCACGAACACACATAAACGCACATATACACATGCATGAAATAAATTAACTATGATAGTCAACTGCTTGACCTTTTATGATCGGTGACATTCACTAACAAGTGATCGGTTTTGTTAAGCAAATGTTTACGTGTGTGGTGGTGATGGTGGTGAGGTGAAGGCGATGGATAACGCGACGTCCCATGCCTTTATCAAGGTAAAATCGAGATGATTAAGAGCCTGTTTTTGTGAGAATTCATGTAATAAATTTGATGCAGTGTGTGCGCATACGTGTGTGAGGGAGAGAGAAAGGAACGTAGTGTCGGGTAATTTAAAGGTTGTTGGTTCAAGACGAAACCGCGATCACTGAGGGGCACTGAGCCTTGCAGTTCTCCCCAATAAACCTACAAACGTAGTCTTTCTTACTACCCCACACACTCTCTATGTTCACACATATACGCACACTTTATTGTTTTATATTTTATCGTAGGGGTACAGTATTGAATGCGTGTAGAATTTCTATGTATATACGTACACACTCATGAGTACAAGTATTACAAGTGTATACACATGAATGCTTGCATATGGTAACCAGGATTACAAAATCAAATCTAAGGATTTCAAATAATCAACTTAATTTGATCCACTGCATTGAATGAAATAATGGACTATGCCTGAAATTGTTAAACAGTAGCTATCATCATAAGACTGTCTGCACAGCTCATTACGTCAATTACCTTTTATCACATATATATTAAGTGGGGCCTTTTTTAAAGTTCATTTGAGCTTGTGGCATAAGGTTGAAATTTGTTGGTTCACTCCATTCCCTTATGTTTGTTTAAAATGAACGATAAGATTTTGTGGTGAACGATAAGATTTTCACTTCCTATATGTTGTTGCTCCTTCAGAAATCCCTTCATATTTTTTTTTTTACCTTTTTCTAAAATTTTATTATTATTATTTTTTAACCTTCAGGCCTTGAATTTCAAATATTTCAAAGTTTGGCAGTGATGAAATGATCTGTTGTTTGGTGTGAGTTTTTAAATTTTTTTTATTATCAATGATTGTAGTGTGAGTTTGATACAACTGATTTAAGAGATTTTTGAGGAGACATCAGCATATTATTATAATATAGCATCCTTACAGTAATTTCTCTTTCAGAAGTTGGAGCTCCACATTTTCAGTCTGTAATTCTTTTGCATTGTTAACTCTTGATAACACTAGATATCATCTTTACTTTTGTAGAACAGCCAGAGAAATTTATGGTTCTTCAAGAAATGCTTTAAGATAAGGTAGAGAATATTTATCGCTACACTGTTTTTTTTTTCAGCAATATCATATGGTAAATGTGATAGACTGTCAGAATTAGCAGAATTCTGGATAAAATCCCTGGTGGTATTTAGCTATTATTCTTTAGATTCCGAGTTCAAATCCTGCAGTAGTTAACTTTACTTTTCACCTTTCAGAATCAAAGAACATTAGAGAAAGGTTGATCTGAAACTGCAACATCTGTGATTATTGAAATAATCATTGGTTGATCTAAGACTGCGGTTTAAGTGGATATTCAAGTATACTCTGACTGATCTGAGATTTTAATGTAATTTCATTTCTTACTTGGCTTGATGGGTCTTCTTCTCAAGCGTGACATAATACCAAAGGCCTTGATCATTCGTCATTGCCTCCGTGAAGCCCAACACTCGAAAGGAGCTTTTCGCATGCCACCGGCATCGACCATTTTGCCTCTGTGGAGCCCAACACTTGAAAGATGTTTTTTTACGTGCCACTGGCATGGGTGCTAGTTACGGGACACCAGCATCATCCATGACTATGATTTCACTTGGCTTGACAGGTCTTCTCAAGCACAGCATATCACCAAGGGTTGCCTCTATGAGGCCCAAAGTTTGAAGATCATGCTTCATCACCTCATCCCATGTCTTCCTGAGTCTACCTCTACCACAGATTCCCTCCACAGTTAGAGAATGGCACTTCTTTACACAGCTGTCATTGTCCAAACACATCACATGACCATACCAGCACAGTCGTGTCTCTTGCACACCACATCTGATGCCTCCTATGCCCATACTGGCTCATTTCTTTAAAGCCTACGCATGTTTTCAACTGTCACAACCCATATACACACACACTACAAGTTTCTGTACAGTTTCTGTTTATTATTTTCTTTCATTCACAAGGTATTAGCTGGCCTGAGGCTACAGTAAAAGACCCAAGTTTTATCTGTGTGGTGCCCTGAACTATGCAATGAGATAAAATTCAAGACCATGTAGTAACAAAGCAAACTTTGGAAATATTATGATGAAAGCTTTGAAGTTTTTAAAAAGAAAATAGTAAGATTTTATAATGATCTGAATGCATCAAACTTTCGAATGACCCTACAATTGGGAGAATTAAGTTGGGGGAAGGTCATACAAAAACATTTAAAATTTATTTCAAAATTCAAGAGTATCTTATAAAGTCAAGCACCTTGTAAGCCATAAAATGAAGTATAACTAAGGCAAAAGAAACATATTTTAACACCTAAGAGTTTTACTGAAAGTAATGCAAAAGTAGGCACAACTTTTTGAGTAACTGACATAGTTTGTTCAAATTATATGTGTTAGTAGAATAACTCTTTCTTCATACATAGCTTCCTTCACAAGCAATGTATTAGTAACATTGTTGAACGTAACTCTTGAATACCCTTAGAAAAAATTTAGGTGTACACTTTTTCTCAGCCACTTTCACTTTGCTTGTGCTATCAAATCACTTTCACTTTGTGTCAACAAATTGTTGTCCCTGGAGACTGCCATTGATTGGATTGAACAGGTGGAAGTTGGAGGGCACTGGATCCAGAGTGTGTGATGGATGTGGTACCAGTGATCCATCCAATTTGCTGAGTACTTGATTTGGTCTCACTCTGTTGTAGTGAATATGGATAATTCTCAAATTCCAATTCAGTCTCTTTCTCCTAATGGCTTTTTAAAGCTGTCTTGAGTATCTCACTGTTCATGGTGCAACCATATTCCAGAAAATTCAGATGACTGATGCTCTTGTCATATCTCAAAATGGTTACCATGACTTTCTATGCCAATTGCTGGCTCTTGAACTTCTTAGGTATTGGAGAAGAGATGGCATTCATTCCATGGACTGAGCTTATATTTCCAGATCAGAAAGATATGGCCACATTTCATCCCCTGGCACCAGATCAGAAAAAAACTATCTTCATTAGCTTCAAAAGCTTCCTGCAAATCACAGCAGACTTCCACACTTCTCTCCTTCGAATCAGGTGTCAACACTTTTCAATACACAACATTTACCACCATCTTCAGTAATTCATTGTGCCCATAGTCCAGTTGTGCAGCAAGCTCATGGGTTATAGCTCATCTGTCCATGCTAATCAATTTGTCCACTTGCTGGTGGTCTGTGTCAGTGGTTGCAGTTGATGATTTGCCACTGTGTGGTTTGTTTTCAATGCTGATTTCTCCTCCTTCAGCATACAATACTCTTGTCAAATGAGTCATCTCTAAAAACAACATGCAACTTTTTGAGGATGTTGGACAACTTGCACCTTTGCTTCTTAAAGAACTCTAAGATGGCACATTGCTTCAGGTTGGAACCCATTATTTGCCATCTACAAAGAAGAACAGGAAGAAGAGTTTAGCAAGTTTGTATATTGTTGTAACAGTTTTGTACTTTTACTGACAAAAATAAAATGAGAGTATAGGTTTATTATCAACAGAAGCAGTATTAAATCAAAAGAGCCATCTATGTATCATACTTAATGTAAATACATCATTGAAAGGCAAATTTACTGCAGTATTCATCCAGAGATAATACCTCTTATGGATGTGCTCATCTTAACAAGTAACTGACTGTGAATGTATACTACTATCAAGGCTCAATGAGATTGAAATGCATCTAGCATTCTTACTAGCCACTGCTGGAACAACTTGTTTCCTTCTGATACATATTGTGTCAATAAATATAGCACTTCTATAAGATGAATACTACAGTAAATTTGCCTTTCAACAGTGTATTTACATTAAATATGACACATAGATGGCTATTTTGTGTTAATACTATTTCTATTGTATATAATAGATTTTTATTAAACTGACAGACTTCTCAATACCAGTGAATGTTTTCCACTGTTTTTCTATATATTAAGGGTGGCAAATCTCATCCAAGCAAATGGCTAGCTGTGAGTACATGCCATTGACAAGGCCAAAATGCATCTGGTGTTCTCTTTAGCTGCTGCTGGGATGATTTCAACCTGCCTCCAATATATGTCCTTTTAACACAGCACATCCATAAAAGGTATTATCTCTGGACAAATATTACAGTAAATTTGCCTTTCAATGATGTATTTACATTAAGTATGATACACAGATGGCTATTTTGATTTAATACTGCTTCTGTTAATAAGAAACCTATACTCTCATTTTATTTTTGTCAGTAAAAGTACAAAACTGTTACAACAATATACAAACTTACTAAACTCGGTCTTATGACAAATAATACAGGATACAATAAACAAATAATACAGGAACAACAAAACAAAGCACTCACTGTCTGGTTTGTTACTTAAGGATAGTTTTGTATCCTGTTATTAATTTCATGATACAAAGAATATTTGCTTTTACTTCTTTAACCAGGTCTGACTAGTTTGAACAAAAAACAGGTAGAATATTTTGGCCAGATATGGTTGGTTTAAATGTTAAAGGGTTATCATTATTATTATTATTATTATTATTATTGTTATTATTATTATTATTATTATTATTTTGTTATCTCAGGTATTTTATCATCACAAACATCACCATTAATATTTTCAGAAAATGTTTTTCAAAAGCTATAAGTGTTATTTGACAATGTGACATCAATAAAGTAATGAATGTGAAGGCCAGTAACTAGTCCACTTATAAGAGACTTCTTTTATCATAAACCAAACAATAATGTATTTTAATGAGAGAATAAAACCGTAATGTTTTAATTTCTCTGAATTTTTTTTTATTATATTAATTAATCAGAATGCATTGCCCACCATTATTTTTGTAGGCTGTCTCAAATTCATGAAATTGATATAGTTGTGCTTAGTTTGGACTCTTGTAGGCCCCAGACAGAAAAAAAAATCATGAATAGAATTTCAGAGAAAACTGAGTAAGTGCCTAATGAAAATAAATCTGAAAATGATAACAAACAGGGAATTGATACTAAGAATAGGTGAACATGTCTAGAAACCTTAAAATCCCCCAAACAAATCAAAAAGCAGAGAGAAATCCTCCAGATAATCAAATCAATCATCCAAAAGTTCACATACATATATACATGCAATTGTTAAGAAATACAAGCATAATACATATATACAATCATTCAGAAATTGCACTAGATTTTTAAGATGTTGTTTAGCCCTAGATCAGACCCAGGCTTGTATCATCAAGATATTCCAGCCATGATCATTTTGTTTCCTTATTTTCTAGATAAAATCCAATGTGTCATTTTAAAGATGGAATGCTGTAATTTGATGGACATTTGGTTGCTATTTCTAGCAGACTGAACAGTCAAAAGTTGATAAGGTTGATATTTACCTTTAACTTCTGTAGGTTAATGAATTGGAAGGGAGCTTCAGAGATGGCACATCTGAAGAGGCAAGTATTTGTGATGTGAAGTACAGTAGAGTAATGAGAGGAAGGGGCAAAGACAAAAGAAGTCCCCCAAGTATTATGTTATGCCATCAGTATATATATATATATATATATATATATATATATATATATATCAGATAAAGATTGACTCAATTAATAGGTGACAGTCTATGAAACTAATTTGAGTCAGATTAATTCATTCTTCATTTTATACTTATCACCCACAAATATATCTAAATTTTTCATAACACACACATTCTTTAATGATCAACTTACAAAATATATTCATTTATCAACAGATTTTCAAAGTTTTTACATTAAATTCATTGAACTTGCTAAACAGAAGATCAATAACTACATTTCTGATGTCATTCCTTATTCTGAAATAATTAGATCCAATATACAATCCAATATATATATATATATATATATCCTTTAATATAAACAAAATTTCTTGGCTACTTATTGATAAATATCAATAAATGACCAGATTAATAACACAAAATCTCAGATAGCATAACTAATGTAAAAAGTTTACTAATATTCTTTTATTCTTTTATTTGCTTCAGTCATTTGACTGTGGCCATGCTGGAGCACCATCTTTAGTTGAGCAAATCGACCCCAGGACTTATTCTTTGTCAGCTTAGTACTTATTCTATCAGTCTCTTTTGCCAAACCGCTAAGTTACAGGGACATAAACATACCAGCATTGGTTGTCAAGCAATATTGCGGGGACAAACACACACACATACATATATATATACGATGGACTTCTTTCAGTTTCCATCTACCAAATCCACTCACAAGGCTTTGGTCGGCCTGAGGCCATAGTAGAAGACACTTGCCCAAGGTGCCACACAGTGGTACTGAACCCAGAACCATGTGGTTGGTAAGCAAGCTGAAACCGTTCTGCGTAAGTTTTTACTTTAAATAAATAATTTTTTTATATTTCACCCATAAGGCATTCAAAGAGGGAAAAAGAGACAAAGAAAAATTTTGTGAAAAATTTCTAGAGATCATGATTGCAAATCCTGCTTCAGTTTCTCATAAACACTAAAAACACACATTCTACATCCTGTCCCACACAGGCACCAATATGGCTGTGTGGTAAGAAGCTTGCTTCCCAATCACATGGATTAGTTCTACTGAGTGGCACCTTGGGTAAGTGTCTTCTACTATAGCTCTCGGCTGACCAAAGCCTTCAGAGCAAATCTAGTGAACAGTTACTGAAAGAAGTCTGTACATATATACATGTGTGTGTGTTGCTTTGCCTCGCTATCGGGCAGATAGTTGTAAATAATTGTCACTGCCATACAAGCAGTGTCATTCATTTCCAATATTATGTGAGAAATGTTTGGCTATGGAGAAATATTACCTTGAAAACAGCTGAGAGTTGGTGACAGAAGAACATAGAAAATCTGTCTCAATAAACTCTGTTCAATCCATGCAAGCATAGAAAAGTGTGCATTTAATACATGTACATA
>NC_068986.1:66320407-66321125 GCF_001194135.2 Octopus bimaculoides | reverse complement strand
AATTCAACCAGAGAAGTTGAATTGTTGAGAATCTTTTTTAACTTGGGTCTTATATCTATTGTTCAAATTTCTTTGAAATCGGAAACATATGAATGTTCACTGGGTTTCTAAAAGAGAGCAAAGCTACAGGAAACCAAAATATGAATGATCACAATAAGCAGTCTACTACCCTACCCTAGTCGATACCACTCCCCAATGTAGGATTCCTCACCATATAGGTGATGGGCACAGCCGCAAGATGCATTATGGATCTATAGCAATTGGAAGACGTGACCCAACTCAAATAAACATTAACAATTGTGTGACATGAGGGCTAAGGGGAAATGAAAGTGTCAGCTCTGGAGTTTGCCAATGATCACTATGCCAATAGTTAACTGGACAGAATAAATTTGCAATCTATAAATCTCTTTGAATGACCAATTACTTATCTGGAAAGGCTTTGAAATCAATGTCACCATCTGGAGACTATCTCTGACCCAGTGATAATAAAAAGACTCAAAGGAGGTCAGCAACCAAATAACTTTACTCAAAATAACACTTTGCAACTGAATCCTCTCCTTTACTTGATAATTTATGCACCACATTGCAGAAATCACAATCTAAGTATATCTCAAAGCAAACGCTTACACTGTTGTACCATTGAATTACAAATAACGCTCATCTTGTATCCTTGAGTGACTCTACAGCTTCCAAGACTACAATTGTATTTGTCTTGGCT
>NC_068986.1:66319453-66320353 GCF_001194135.2 Octopus bimaculoides | reverse complement strand
TATATATATATATATATATATATATGTGGTGGTTGTCTACTCCTTACACAGAGTTTGACCACCTCCTGCACCTACACCTTAGCCCTTTCATGGCGTCTGATGTGGCTTTTTAAACCAGACAATGTTTTGAAAAAACACCCACACAGATTGCACCTCTGATTTGTACTACCAATACCTGCAGGTAAGTTCTGCTCATTGTGGATCCTAACATGTCTTTTAACACCCCCATTGGATTTGCAAGCCCTCTGGCACACACCACATTCAAACGTGTGCACAGACATATAATCAGAATAGCTGGTTGAAGTTTGTTTTCCATGTGGTAGCAGCGGAACAAACAAAGGTGGCCACCATGTTATCACAACTGATACCAAAACCATGTGAAACTTACTCAATTGAAGTAGCGCCCAAGGAGTGTTCGCCTTGTGGGCCTTGCGGACCTTGTCCATGCCCATGCCCAGAGAATGTCACAGTCGATATGAATGATGCATCAACATCTGATTTAGAACAGTGTGAGCCAGCCACAGTGAAACTATACCACTGCCCGAATGCTCCACAACTATATATATATATATATATATATATAGGTATATATTTGTGTGTGTCTGTATGTGCATATATATATATATATATATATATGTATATAGTTCTATATTTAAGAGATGAGGAATTATTTACATTATTTACATTATCTACATTTGACGGATATTCGTCCTCATCTTGTTTGTTGTTAACACAACGTTTCGGCTGATATACCCTCCAGCCTTCGTCAGGTGTCTTGGGGAAATTTCGAACCTGGGTTCTCATTCCTATCGATGTTACTATTATTATTATTATTATTATATTATTATTATTATTATTAATCAGGTCGCTGCCGTGAATCGAACTCGGAACCTTGGGGTT
>NC_068986.1:66301909-66317798 GCF_001194135.2 Octopus bimaculoides | reverse complement strand
TATATATATGTTAACCTATCAATAAGGTGACCCTGCAAGACAAGACAGAGTCCAAAACACTGTCTTGTTTTGGACTCACAAGACAGTGTGTGAGAGATAACCATGATGTCATAGGTGAGAAATGCATCTGCATGGATGACGGTGCCCTTGTGTTTAATGACTCTGCAAAGAAAGAGGCTTGGAGATGCCATTATGAAGGATTGCTGAATGTGGAGAAGGAGAGTCTGCCAAAGCCTAACCCAATTGAGGGACCAGCTACCTAAATTGACAGTACCCTGGTAAATAAAGCGACTAAGGATATGAAGACAAGGAAAGCACCTGGCCCATCAGGAATCATCACTGAGATGCTTAAAATATCAGGCGGGGCGGGTTATGGTCTTGTCACCTGCATCGTAAATCAGGTAGTTCATGAAGGAGTCATACCCAATGACTGATGTAGCAGCACCATAGTCAACTGCTGCAAGGGTAAAGGTGATGCTTTAGATAGAAACAACTACAAGGATATCAAATTATTGGATCAGGTGATGAAAGATACAGAGAGGGTCATAGCCCAACTAATTAGGGAGAGAGTTAGCCTAGATGAGATGTAGTTTGGTTTTGTGCCAGGAAGAAGCACCACTGATGCTATATTTCTGTAAGGCAACAGCAAGAGAAATATCTAGCCAAAGATAAACCTCTGTGCTGGCTTTTGTCGACTTGAAGAAAGCCTTTGACAGGGTCCCCCAATCACTTATCTGGTGGTCAATGTGGAAACTGGGGATAAATGAGTGGTTGGTAAGAGCTGTACAAGCCCTGTACAGGGATGCTGTCAGTAAGGTGAGGGTTGGAAACAAGTATAGTGAAGAATTCTAAATAGAAGTAGGGGTTCACCAAGGATCAGTCCTCAGCCCCCACTTATTCACTATAGTTCTCCAGGCAATAACAGAGGAATTCAAGATAATTGTTCTATGCTGATGACCTTGCTCTAATAGCCGAGTCACTGCCAGAACTAGAGATGAAGTTTAGGGTGTGAAAGCAAGGTCTAGAATTAAAGGGCCTTAGGGTTAACCTAGCTAAAACCAAAGTCTTAGTAAGTAGGAAGGCTGTCAAATCATAAACCCCTCCAGGTAGAATGCCCTGCTCAATCTGTAGAAAAGGCGTGGGTAGAAACTCCATACGATGTACCTGATGTAAGCTATGGACACATAAAAGGTGCAGCAATATCAAAGGAAGGTTAACAGGGAAGATAGCTTTTGTGTGTGGCAGATGTACAGGGGCAATAAATACTGAAGATGTACAGAAAACAGATTCCATCACATGCCGGGGGGAGAAACTAGAAGTAGTTAATAGCTTCCATTACCTAGGTGACCAAATCTGTAGTGGGGATGGTTGCTCTGAGAGTGTAGCGGCTACAATAAGAATAGCTTGGGCAAAGTTCAGGGAGCTCCTACCTCAGCTGGCAACTAAGGGCCTCTCGCTCAGGATGAACAGTAGACTGTATGATGCATGTGTGTGAACAGCCATGCTACACTGCAGTGAAACATGGGCCATGACTACTGAGAACATGTGTAGGCTTGAAAGAAATGTGTAATGTCAGTGTGCATACACAACAGAGTGTAAGCGCTCTGAGGGAAAATTTGTGCATAAGAAGTATCACATGTGGTGTGCAAGAGAGACAACTGTGCTGGTATGGTCATGTGTTATATATGGATGAAGACAGATGTGTGTGGAAGTGCCACTCCCTAACTGTGGAAGAGTTAGACCCAAGAAGACATGGGATGGGGTGGTGAAGTATGACCTTTGAACATTGGGCCTCACAGAGGCAATGACAGGAGACCGAGACCTTTGGAGATATGCTGTGATTGAGAAGACCCAGCAACGAAAGTGAGATTGCAGCCATGCCTATCTGGCCCAGTTAAGAGTAACCCTGATGCATTGGGTGATATGGTATGCTTGAGAAGACCTGTTGAGTTAAGTAAAACCAATATTGTAGCTGTAGCCAGTGCCCTCTGACTGGCTCCCATGCCAGTGGAACGTAAAAAGCACCATCTGAACATGGCCAATGCCAGCACCCCTTGACTGGCTCCTGTGGCAGAGGCACGTAAAAAGCACTATCCAAATGTGGCTGATGCCAGCACCCCCTGACTGGCTCCTGTACTGGTGGCACGTAAAAAGCACCATCCGAATGTGATTGATGCCAGGACTGCTTGACTGGCTCCCTTACTGGTGGCACATAAAAAGCACCATCTGAATGTGGCCGATGCCAGTACCCCCTGACTGGCCCCCGTGCCGGTGACACATAAAAAGCACTATCTGAACGTGATCAATGCCAGGCCCACCTGACTGGCTCCTGTGTGTTTGTGTGTGACTTTGTGTCTGTGTTTGTCCTTTACTACTGTTTGACAACTGGTGTTGGTGTGTTTACATCCCCATAGTAGCTCAGCAAAAGATAACAATAGAATAAGTAGCAAGCTTAAAAAAATTACTGTGGGTCAATTAGTTTGACAAAAATTCCTCAAGACAGTACTCCAGCATGGTTGCAGTCTAACAAGTGAAACAAGTAAAAAAAATAAAAGAAACTGAAGTAAAACTATACAACCTTTACTTTAAGAAAACTTAAGGAAAATTTAGAAAATAAAAATTCATATTGATGTTTAAAGGTTCAAATGTGGAACCAAAAATCTGTTCCACAACTATTCCTGAGCAGAATTAGTTTACTTTTTCTTATGTAACCTTTCTGTATGTGTGTGTGTGAGTAGCTTTGCTGTGTTTGTGTGTGTATGACTGTGAGTAATGTATTTTTGTTTGTCACTCACTACCACTTGACAAACTGTGTTGGTTTGTTTATGTCCCTGTAGCTTAGCAATTTGGCAAAAGAGCTTGATTGAATAAGTACCAGACTTTAATAAAAAAAAAAAATAAGTACTAGGAGTGGGGTGGATTTCTTTGAGCAAATCTTTCAAAGGCAGTGCCCCACCATGACTGCGGTTCAATGAATAAAACAAATAAAAGATAAAATACATTGTTAAATAGAGTGGTAACTTGTTTTCTAAAGTTATTTACCATAGGGATGCTTGTACTATTATCTGAAGCCAATCATAATTGTAGTTTAGGGATACTTTAGATAGCTAAGTGCCAATGACATTTGTTATTTGGATTATACTTATAGCTGACAATGACTTGAGGAAAATAGGATGGGGTTAAATACTTCAGCTGTAATACTATGTGAATTGTTAACTATCTAATTGCAGTGAAAATGAAATTAAAACAATAATGAACAATGCATTTTTTTGATCCCTTGATGTCATTAAGGACTAGGAAATGAGTAAGCACAACATAAATGGCATATCTGGTTTGAGAAGAAAAAGTAAGTAAAATCCAATGGGACTCTACACAGCAGGGAAACTACGTTTCATAGAAATATAATTTTATCAGACATTAACTTTGGATGGGTTACTTGATTAAAAGTAGATCGTCAAATACTACATAAAAATAAACAATAGTGTATTATTTTGAACTGGAATGTTTGAATGATTACTGTTTAGCTCCTGATTAATCTTGATTGATTAGACACATGATCAAAGGTTTCTAGCTATGGTAGTCCAAACTTTTTCCAGGTACAAGATGTATAAATTACATTGTCCAATGTATCTGAAAAGTGCAGGGTGTGATTTGAGAGAGATTTGGTTGCTATTTCTAGCAGGCTGAGTGTCCATCATTCAAGTTTGAAGTTGGATTTTGTTTATTCTAGATCAAGGGGATGGTAAAAAGCCAGATAGCATGACAATTTTCTCATTCCACAATGGAAGGCCCCCTCATCTGGGATGCCACATGCTGTGACACCCCCTCCAGTGGCAACATGGTATGTTTAGCTGTCAGCGCAGGCTTCACTGCTTGTCAGCATAAGAAAGGGAAACTGTCCAAGTAAAGGCACTCTCTGATAGATTTGTGGTTGAGCCTGTGGTAGTGGAGACCTCTGGCATTCTCAGCCCCTGGACCACATCCCCGCTCACCATTATTAGGGTGGAGATGGCTATCTGCAAGTGCAAGGCCTGTGAGTCAGAGTGGTTGTTCCAGCACATCTCCCATACCATCCTCCAGGGCAGTGCCTTTTTCATTTTGTCTGCTGGGACCATAATGAGGGACTAACAAGCCTTACTTGTTACTTACTGCTTCATTTAACCAGTCATAATTAAAAAAACAAAAAAAAAACAGATTCATACACTCATGCATGCTTCAGGGTCATAGCTGAATATAATGGAATAGAAGCTTAATTTCAATGGGCTAAACACAGAGAAGTAATAAATGACTGGAGAATGCTCAAGCAAAACTGGAATAGTGAAATCTTGGATTTGCAAGTTTTTCTTCCTTCTGATAGATTTTTGATCTGTTTCAAATACAATGTAAATAAAATTGAAGCATATATGAGATTCAAACAATAGATATGAAAGCCTAACCAACACATTTTCTTGTATCATATGAATTCTCTGAATCTTCAAGATCTAAACTGTGTCAGCTAAACAGTGATATTGCTCAGCACCAACATATTCTATTTCTTTTCGTTCTTGAAGGGGGTCAATGGTAGTGGAACAGATGATCAGAAGGGTACAAGATGCAGCAAGCAAAACATGGTTCTAGTTATATTTATCCCCACTTAAAAGTGGATGTTGTGTTAGAACAGAAAATACTGCTGTAGTTACCATGAGAGTAACTCTCATATTGGCTTTTGGTGCATATAAGCATTCTTGTATACATTAATAGCTGGGAAATAAATCATCCACCATCATCACCACTGTGACTGCCAGATCATGTGATTTCAGCCTTCCTTGGCTCTATCAATGGTAGATACTTGGGGCTAGAGACAACAGTGATGTCTCGGCTGGTGATAAACATAGAATCACAGAGTCTAAATAGGCACTGGTGACACGAATAGCCGGTGTGCTTATAAAAAAATAATTATTAGCAACAGAAGCAGTATTAATACCAGAAGGTAATATTTATCCCTCCTTAAAAGTGGATATTGTGTTAGAACACAAAATACTGTAATAATTACCATGAGAGAAACTCTCATATTTGTTTTTGGTGCATATAAGCACTCTTGCAGTATTTTGTGTTCTAACACAACATTCACTTTTACAATAATATTTACATCAAGATGGTGCTTTGAACACAACAAAAGTTTCTAAAAAAATTATGATGTAAAGTTTTGAATTAGGTATGAATGGACACTTTAAGATAGAACCACAGTTAAGCAAGTTAATATCAAAACTGTTAAAGAAATGAAGTTTAGGAAACTCATTTTTCTTTAGACCATAATAGAAAACTTTTGAATTATTCTCTAGAACTTGCTTGCATCTAGATCATAGATGTTGTTGAATGTTACCACAAACACAAAGCAATCTGAGTGACAAGCTGTGAAATAACAACCTTTTGTTGAGTAGCTTAGATTCCTATTACCTTACCATTCTTTAAAGTTTAACATTCCTAATAAAAATGCAAAAATTAAATAACTACAAATACCATTAGACAAATGGCATATGCTACCTTCAAGGTACTGCATCACATAAACAACGAATTAGTTACTCTTTTACTCTTTTACTTGTTTCAGTCATTTGACTGTGGCTATGCTGGAGCACCGCCTTTAGTCGAAGAAATCAACCCCAGGACTTATTCTTTGTAAGCTTAGTACTTATTCTATCGGTCTCTTTTGCCAAACCGCTAAATGTCGGGGACGTAAACACACCAGCATCGGTTGTCAAGCAATGTTGGGGGACAAACACAAACACACATACATATACATATATACGATGGGCTTCTTTCGGTTTCAGTCTACCAAATCCACTCACAAAACTTTGGTCGGCCCGAAGCTATAGTAGAAGACATTTGCCCAAGGTGCCACAAAGTGGGACTGAACCCAGAACCATGTAGTTGGTAAGCAAGCTACTTACCACACAGCCACTCCTGTGCCTATTTGGTAAAGAAAGGTAAATAATTCCTTTCAGGGATTGTTTTTGTGATATTTTTCTGAAATTCATTACCTCATTTAATTGGGAAAAAAACAAAAAAAAAAAAACAGGACAGTTATTATTTAGCTGGGTTTTTCCTTTTAAATCATGTTATTAAGAGGAATGGCAAGAGTAAGTGTCTGACTCGAGTGTTTTGATTATGTTTCTTTCAACTTTGAGGTCACATCCTGTTAGAGATTCCATCCTTATAACTGATAAAATAAAGAATAGCAATTAACTGAATTAATTTCTATCTTCAAATTAGTGAACATACACTAATAGAAGAAATCAATTTTATTTTTCTACCTTCACTTTTCTTTCAGAATATTCTGCTTGTTTACTTAATAATCTTAGGGGAATCCCTGTATTTTTACAAAATTTGAATAATAAAAATAATCAGTAGCAAAATAAAGTTTTGGGGCTTTTCTGGAAAAATTACCTATGATAAGCTAACCATCTGTTCAAAGTGAGATTTATCTCTCATTTGCTGAATGCCATGGACACTAGAATTGAACAAGGGCTATAGGAATCTTGGTGATTAATGAAACGATTGACTTATACCAGTGTCGCATAACCAGTCCATTTAAAAAGTACCTTTGAATCATCAGGCGACACACTGCGCTTGAGAAGACCTATTGAGTCAAGTAAAATCAAAATCAGAATCTCAATCAAATCGAAATCAAAATGGAAGTTATAGCTGTGGCTGATGCCAGTATTGCCTTACTGACACCTGTGCTGGTGGCATGCAATAAGCACTATCCAAATGTGGGTCGATATCAGTGCTGCCTGACTAGCTTTCTGTGCCGGAGGCACATAGTTGATGCCAGCCATCCATCCATCCCCACCCCGACTGGCTCCTGTGCCAGTGGCATGTAAAAAGCACCATCCAAATGTGGCTGATGCCAGTGCTGCCTGACTGGCTCTTGTGCCAGTGGCACATAAAACGCACCCACTACACTCTTGGAGTGGTTGGTGTTAGGAAGGGCATCCAACTGCAGAAACCTTGCCAGATCAGATTGGAGTTTGGAGCAGCTTCCTAGCTCGCCAGTCCTCAGTCAAACCGTCCAACCCATGCTAGCATGGAAAACGGACATTAAACAATGATGATGATGATGAATTGTTAGAATATACTATAATACATCTAGCATTGTCTAAGAAATGAATCAGTAAGTTGGCAACTAATTTGTTGGATGAGAATCATTTCTGTGCCATATATTACTTCAAACACATTGTTTATATACAAAGATAACAGTATGATTTTTATTTCTTAAAATTTCATTTGTATATCAATAATACAGAAACATACATACATATCATGGCCAGATTCATAGCAGATTGAGGTTGATATAACGAACTTAATCTTCCCCGAAAATTGCTGGCCTTGTGCCAAAATTTTAATCTAATATTGTATTTAGAACAGTAGTGTGGCAAAGGTTCTCAGTATTTGGAACCATTATACTTTTGGAGGCACTCTCATATTAATTAACAGGTTTACTAGTCCAGAGGAAATTTAGCAGTCCTTCACACCAGCATCAGGGAGGGTGGGGGTGTAGTTCCTTGGTTCTATCAATGGTAGACATTTGGGGCTAGAGACAACAGTGATATCTTGGCTGGTGATAAACATAGAATCACAGAGTCTAAACAGGCACTGGTGTTACATATAGCCAGAAGGCTTATTAAAAAATAATTATTAGCAACAGAAAGACTGTTGTTCCAATTCTGAGCAAAATTGAGAATATAATTTATTTGGTTGATATCAATTACACTTATTACTACTTAAATCTAAATTAACTTTTAATTAACTCATTATAGAATGGTCATTTATTCAGTAATGTGATAAAATATTACTAAACCAATATAAACACTTAAAATTAGAATGGTTAACAAAGAAAGAATATGATCAAGTTTTCAATTTGCTTTTTTCTTTTTTTGCAAGTCGATTACTAAAGTAGTAACAAATAATTCTTTATAGCATTCAGGTCAGATGATTATTAAAGCGAATACTTGAATGTGTTTACAAGATCTATTAATTCTCCAAAAGAAGTAAAACATAATTTCTCATATAAATATTTTTATATTGCAGCATATGTTATTCTCATAGTGTTTTGATAAGTTAATTCCAAGTAAAACTGTTGCAGCTATGCAAAACAAATGAATTTTTCCAAAGTTTTGAAATATTTAGTGGTGTTTTTATAAACAAGGATTAAAAGTTAGTTAGGAGATCAATGAAATTTTAAGGAAATCACCAAATCAGGACTGCAAAAGACCCAAACAATAAAAATATCAAGTTTAAAGAGAAATAAAGCAAAATTTTTATAACTCTTATGTAGATCACAACAATTATTTCTCTTCTTGTACCTTATCCTTTACACACACACACACACACACAAACATACTCATATGAATTATACAGAAAGAGGAAGAGATATAGTCCACAGACATAGAGGAATCTGCTATGAAGATAAGATGGTTGGCATATAGTAGTTCCCAGGGGCTGCCAGTCTTGAATTCCTCTGTTTTGGCATACAGGACAATGATAAAGAGGAGGGGACTGAGAATTGTAGGCAGAAATTCTATACTGTGTATCCAGTGCAAGCTATGGACACACAAGAGGTGCAGTGGAATAATAGGGAGGTTACCAGAGAAAGTAGTATTCATATGTGGAAGATGCACAGGATCCATAAAAACTACAGATACTCAGGAAATTGATTTTCTCAAATGACCCAGATGCTTTTTAGAGGTAGTGGATAATTTCTGTTAATTAGGAGACCAAATTAGTAGTGGGGTGGATGTATGGATAGTGTAATAACTAGAATGAGAAAAGGATGAAAAAAATTCAAAGAGCTTTTACCTCTGCTGGTAAGCAAAAGTTTCTCTCTCAGAGAGAAAGGAAGATTGTATGATGCATGGTAGTGAGATGTGGACTATGAATGTAGGGGACGTGTGAAGGTTAGGGAGGGATGAGGCTAGTATGCTCCATTGGATGTCTAATGTAAGTGTACATGTGTGACAGAGTGCTAGTGTATTGAGAGAGAAGTTAGGCATAGGGGGAATTAGATGCAATGTGCAAGAGAGAAGACTATGCTGGTTTGGTCATGTGATGCAGATGGATGCTGATAGCTCTTAAAGAAGTGCTGTTCTCTCAGAGTTGATGGAACTCATGGAAGAGGGAAACTCAAGAAGACTTGGGATGAAGTACTGAAAGAACCTCAAGATACTGAACCTTTCAGACAATATGACAAAGGACTGAGATACCTGGTGCCTTGCTGTACTCAAGAAGACCTCTTCTTCACAGCAGAAATTTTAAGGTCGCATCCCCTGGTGAAGAGGATTGGCCTGCAAGAGTTCTGTGCTGGTGCCATGTAAAAAGCACTGGTGCCGGTGCCATGTAGAAAGCACACATGCTGGTGCCATGTAAAAAGCATATGTGCCAGTGCCACATAAAAAGCACTCATGCTTGTTCCACATTAAAAGTACCCAGCACACACTGTAAAGTGGTTGGCATTAGGAAGGGCATCCATCTGCAGAAACCAAGCCAAATCAGACAGGAACCTGGTGTAATGCACTGGCTTGCCAGCTCTGTTCAAACCATCCAATCCATGCCAGCATTGAAAACAGACGTTAAAGGATGATGATGATGATGCTGACAACTAGAAGTTCTCATTGGACAACCTACTGAGAACTACAGATATGGAGAAATTCAAAGAATGGAGATTTATCAGCTACTTTTTATTTTGCAATAAGACTTACTTTTTTAAAAAGAAGTAGCAGCTTCTTTGTGTTGAGATCACGTATGTACACACACACACACACACACACACATTATACATACACAAGGACAGCAAGAGAGAAGGAGGCAGTTGAAAACCATACTGGAAGTTTGTTACAGGCAGACAAATTTGTCAAAATTATTATAGTGGTTGGTACTTCATATTTCAGTGATGGCATCACTAAGTGTTATATAACTTAATCTGCACTACATTAAGGTACTTTTCTTGAAGTCATCCAAGATGTTTATCAAAGTTTTCAGCATTTACCAAGAGTTTAATGCTATAAATATTAGCAATCTGAAGGCATCACAGCTCACAATTGCCAACACTTGAAATTACATTGTACACCAGCTGTAAAACAGTGGTTCTACTAATCAGATTATGTCAGGTGTATAATGCATATTAATCTCAGGAATAGTCAAATCCAACTGTGGTATGGTTCTGAAATATTTCTTTTGTTGTTTTCACTCATTTCAAATGTTCTTTTATTCCTGGCTTTTCTGTTATTTCTGAACTTTTGATGTGAGTGACTAGAAAGCAAATTTCTTTTCCTCATAGTCAATGATTTAACTAACATTCATAATATCTAAATGATATTCATTGATAAAACATCCAGAGGGTAGAATTAGTATATTTTAATATTTACATATTAATTCTTATTGACATATTAACTCTCAAATTGTTATTTGCTGATGTTGAAAAGGTCTGGTCAAATCTGTTCCATCAGATTTCCAGCATAGCTGGACAACTGATTGGTTGGAAACAAGCTACAAGTTTTGCATTTCTGAAATGTTAACTGTTTTATTACTATATTCCTGTTAAAAATACACTGTTTTTGTTTCAATTTATTTTGAAAATAAAAAAAATACTTTTAGTAAAATAACTGCTATTATTAAGCTGGTGTTTGAAACATAAAGTGACACAAAATTTTGAAGGAAGGTTTTCATTTAGATGACTATAAAACAGTATATTAATATCCTAGGACTAGCGGTGGTCACAAGTGTGTTGGTCTCTAAAGGGTTAAACTCCAGTTTTTCAAATGTGTTTGTATGGTTATATAGTCTTTTGCAAGGTGGTAGTGAGGCTACATCCTATTTATATTGTTACCCAAAGTACATCTGTGTAACTGAGGACTTGCTCAATGTAACTTCTAAATTTCACTCAAATGGAATCTCATCACCGAAGTCCAATATAATCACAATGGAAATAATGTGCCTTCAAACTTCATCACTCTCATCAAAAACCACTCCCTGCATTTGACATACCCTCCCCAGGGCACATAACACCACACATCTGCAATGTTTATGGTATTAGGTGTGACTGAGTGGTAAAAAGTTTGCTTCCCAACCACATGGTTCCTGGTTCAGCCCCATTGTGTGACACAGTGGACAACAGATGTTTTCTACTATAATCCTGGGCCAATCAAAACCTTGTGAGAAAATTTGGTAGGCAGAAACTAAAAGAAGCCCACCATATACATATGTGTTTATTTGTCTCCCACCACAGCTTGACAACCACTGTTAGTTTGTTTACATCTCTGTAAACTAGTGGTTTAAAAAAATAAGTAATGGGGTTGATTTGTCTGATTGAAACCTTCAAGCAATGCTCCACAAAGCCACAGTCCAATAACTGAAACAAGTAAAAGGTAAAAATATGTATTGTGTATATGAGAGAACTAGCACTGCTCAAGATAGAACAGCTGTATATTTTGCACAATGTTATGTTAATTAGAATATTTTTAATCAGTTATATTAATTATGAATATTGACAATATGCATGCCTTTCTCTTTGATGTAGGATGATATATTTCCAAATATATACATTCAAAGTTATATTAATTAATAATTATTATTTTAACTTAAGGAGCCTCTGAAATGCAAGTGTCAAGTGTATTTATTTGAATAAAGAAAATAATTTATATTTTACAGGCAGTATTTTATTTCTAAGTGAAAAAAAATTGTGTATTAATAACTAAAGTTTCTAACCAAGTATGTGACAGTGTTTTGCGACATCTAAAATACTGGAGAACAATTGCACTTTCAAAGTGGTGAACAGTTGCATTGCAGAAACACTTAATTAATTCCCAGTATGCTCAGAAAAAATCTGGAATTGTGAACCTGAGTGGTTCCATGACTAATACTTTGGTTCAAGCAAAATTCAATAGAGAACAGCCCACTAGCTGTCCAGAAGCTTACTGATAAACTGTTCTCCAGACATGGTCAAATAATACCTCACTAGTGGTTGGCAGTTTATCCATTGCTTAATCCATTTGATGAAAGAATTTTTTCCTTGTCTTATTTACAGGGTTCAACAAAGTGGTATTTCCATACATGTTAATCACTCTGAGTGAGAGTGCATGACTAAGTGGTTAGGGTATTCGGCTCATGATTGTAAGTTCAATATTTGGCAGCATGTTGTGTCCTTGAGCAAGACACTTATGTTACACTGCTTCAGTCCATTCATCTGGCAAAAATGAGTAGTACTTGTATTTCAAAGGGCCAGCCTTATCACATTGTGTCATGCTGAACATCCCTGAGAACTATGTTAAGGGTACAAATGTCTATGGAGTGCTCAGCCACTTGCACATTAATTCTATGAGCAGGCTGTCCCATTGATCAGATTAACTGGAACCTTCATCATCGGAACTGACAAAGTGCCAGTTAACAATTAGTCTTTCAAGCTTCTTCAAAGTGTCTTTGTTGACATCTCACTGCTGAAACATAGGGTTACTCTGATACGCAAATGTCTCTGATGTCTTCATAGGTTAGACCTGTCAAAGTGGCATCTTGACCCTGTTGTTAAAAGCAGACTTGTTGCAGCCTGAACATGCATGAAACACATTGTCATACTCAAGATCATAGCTCCTCTCTCAAGGTTTCTACAAATAGTGCTGATGTCATAAAACCTGTCATTCTTACCCATTCTAAAGGCAACCAACATGTCAGCCAAAGATTGAAAACCAGATCAGATTATGGTTACCAGGATTACAACACTGGGTCTACAATGTGCACATGAATAGTCTTTTCTTTATACTCCAATGAATGCAGTCAATGAAACACAACTCAAGTATCCACCTTCTTGTGACTAATTTTGCATGAGGATGTTGGGGCAAATAAACATTACAGATTGCCTTGATGTATCAGGGTCAGCTGAAAAGCTGATAAGTAGACTAAGATACTCTCATGGAATGTGACCAAAGTTTTCTTCTTCAGCATAGTCCGCTTTGTAGTCCATACACTTCTTCCATTGATGTTGCAGCACTTTGATCTGATTGGTTAAGAAACTTTTGTCCTGCTGTCAAAAAAGTCATCAACAGCAGATATGATATCATCATCACTGTCAAGTGTTTTTTCAAGTTGGGAGCAGATGATAGTCAGATGTGGCCAAATCAAGAAAATAGGGAGGATGATCAACCAGTTCAAAGCCACAGTCTTGCACAACAGCCATTGAAAGCAGGAACTTGTCAGCTGGAGCATTGTCCTTGTGAATCAAGATTCTTTTTGTCAGCTTTCCTGTGGATTTGGTATTGATAGCCTTTCGTAACTGCCTCAGGAAGCTGGCATATTATTTTGCATTGATGGTGTGGCTCTTTTGAAGATAGTCAATAAACAATGCCTTTTTTATCATAAAAAAACTGAGCCCATCACCTTCCATACAGATGAAACTACTCTGGTTTTCATTGGATTGTCTCTTTGTCTGACCCAAAGTGATGAACCCACCACTCATCCTGAATTAGGAAATGTTCAAAGAAACCAGCTGGATCTGCCTCAACAATGGCAGATTTTCCTGTGCTACAATCAGCCTGGTGCACTTTTGATCATGTGTCAGAAGATGTGGCAGCCACTGAGCAGAAACCTTTGTCGAGCTGAATTCATTGGGGAGAAAATTCTCAACTCCCTCACAGGATATGTTAATAGCAATGGCTATTTGATTTATGGTCAATCGCCTGTCACTCATCACCATGTGGTGAACATGATCAATGTTTTCCTCTGTGGTGGCAGTTGTAGGATGCCCAGACCTTGGGTTGTCTTCAACACACTCCCTTCCCTCCTAAAATTCAGTTGCCTGATTTTGCACTGTTGATAAAGCTGGAGTATCATCCCCTAATGTAACAAGTATGCCAGCTTGAATGTCCTTGGGAGCTAAACCCTTTTCCTGCAGGTATAGATAACATCACAATGCCAAATTTTGTTAATTTTCAAGAGAAGTCACTACTAGTTACTTTCAAAGTCTTCTTTGAACAGTCAGATGTCAGTTTATCTAGAAAGAAACAATGCCGATATTAATAAGTAGATATGAAATACATGTAAGATTTCACAGCTGTAGCATCACTCCATCACAGTCAGCCTATTCTTGTAACAGATACAACTTTGGTTGGAAGTCAAAGATTTTTTAAAAATCATTCTTATTCATTGGGTGCCAGAGGATGTTTATCCAACTGCCCAACTCTGGTCTTGCCTGACATTTTCTTGCATACACCATTGTGACTCTTTTCTAGGGTAAATTTCTAAAACTATCTGGAATGTATGTGTCCTTCTTACATCATGGTAACTTAATGTTGTTTCTTTCAGTAAGGTATGAACACTTTGTTCACATTCTCGTGGAAGACAATGACAGTGGGCAGGTAGCAGATACTGATGGTACCATCTCAGATTTTGCAGATATATCTGTATGCTGAAGGTGGCTCTGAGTGCCTGGGATGTTCAAGACATTTCAGAAAGCAAGACTTTGTGTTTGGCAAATGAAGCTTGCCAATGTCTGAAAGTGAAGGAAGGACTATATTTTATGAACAAAGAACTATAATAAAATAAGTTATAATATTCAAATTTTAATTTTAGCAGCAATATATTAAATAAAAAGTTTCTTATGCTCTACTTTACTAGAAGTAATAGCTTGTCCTATACTTTTACAGGTGTAATAACCTGTCCTGTACTTTTCCAGGTTTATAATCTTAAAAATATTACTTTTCATGCTCGCATTTTTCCATGTAGTCCATGATTTTTCCAGGCATTGCTGTTATAAGATAATAATGTGTCAATTAATAATTTAAGATTTTACCTTATAAAATACTGAAAGATAATATTTAAATTTTTCCATGTAAGTGATGATAATATTTCAATTTTTTTCATGTTTCATTTAAATATATGTTGTGATTGAATTGTTTGATATTACCCATCCACACCAAATTAATGGCAGGGATTTTTACCATGTTGTTGGTTGCACCATGGCTCACCAAAAGTTACAAACAAGAGCCAGAACCATCAGTTATTTATCCTAAGCTGAAAGGAGTTCCACATGTATACCCATACCATTGGATTACCACGGGAGATGAAATTAAAATGTGGTAGCCATCAAGAAGTATAAGGGGCTTTTAAGAGTGCATTACAAGGCCTTTGCCAAAAGTAAACAGATATCTCTGTCTGTCTGTGTCTCTCTCTCTATATATATATGTATATATACATGTATACATACATATATGTGCTTCACTGGATGTGTAATGTCAGTGTGCATGCACGACAGAGTGTAAGTGTCTTGAGAGACATCAGATGTGGTGTACAAGAGAAATGACTGTATTGGTCCAGTCATGTGATGCATATGCATGTGGACAGTTGTGTGAAGAAGTGCTAATCTCTTCCAGTGGAAGGACACAGTGGAACAGGGAAACCCAGAAGACATGGGATGAGGTGGTGAAGCATGATCTTCAAATGTTGGGTCTCACGGAGGCAATGTGGCTGATGCTGGTTCCACATAACTAGCACCAATGCCTGAAGCATATAAAAAGCACCCATGCCAGTGGCACGTAAAAAGCACCTTCCGAGCACTGGGCCTCAGAGAGGCAATGACAAATGACATGCTTGAGAAGACCTGTCAAGCCAAGTGAAATCATAGTCATGGCAGATATTGGTGTCATGCAAATTGCAACCTGTGCCAGTGACACGTAAAAGCACCCATTACACTCTTGGAGTTGTTGGCTTTAGGAAGGGCATCCAGCCATAGAAACCATGCCAAATCAGACTAGAGTCTGGTGCAGCCCC
This sequence comes from Octopus bimaculoides, assembly GCF_001194135.2. NCBI lineage: Eukaryota > Metazoa > Mollusca > Cephalopoda > Octopoda > Octopodidae > Octopus > Octopus bimaculoides. The sequence continues at coordinate 66,302,009 of NC_068986.1, read as the reverse complement.
TCAGCTTACCAGCCCTGGTCAAACTGTCCAACCCATGCCAGCATAGACAATGGACACTAAATGATAATGATGATGATGATGATGATGATATATATATACA
>NC_068986.1:66282555-66301481 GCF_001194135.2 Octopus bimaculoides | reverse complement strand
TGTGTATGTGTGTGCTTTTGTTTGTCCCCCCCCATCACCGCTTGACAACTGATGCTGGTGTATTTACATCCCTGTAACTTAGTGGTTCATCAAAAGGGACCGACACAATAAGTACTAAGCTTAAAAAATAAATTCTGGGGTTTTTTGTTTGACTAAATCCCCTCAGTATGGCTGCAGTCAACTGAATGAAACAAGTAAAAGAATAAAAGAATATATGCATATATATTGTTTTCTAGTATTCTAAGTCTCACATATTTTGCTGGACATGTTACTAATCACCGAGGAAAAGCAAAAGTTTAGAAAGCTATAATTGAAGTGGCAGTACTGTAAAAGGCTCTCTTAATACACATGTACACGCTGGACAATTATTGGGTAACCTTGATTAAACAGACTTATGACAAAAAAGCACTCCAGCCATGCCCATCTCATCATATTTACAATAACATTTTCCTGAAAAACTTTGAGAAGGTGGTCAGCTTCCGGTAATCTGAGTGTAAGACAGGACTGATTCCTACTCGTAATCATTTATTTGGCTATTAATAACCTACAAATAGAAACAAAAACCACATCTCACATTCCTCTCACTTACAGAAATCAATAATGTTGACCACTCACTGATGGATATCTCTGATGGTTGAATAACTAGCTATATTTTTTGCATCAGTGTCTGGCCAGTAGATATTTGTAGCTTTTATACATACATACACACAATTTTTTCAAAACAAATTATTTCACTCTCTCTCTCTTTAGAATTGCAATATATTTTGAGCTACCATGAGTGAAAAATAATGTGAGTTGAGTTGACAAAGTCATTTTCACTACATATACTATCTGGTAACAAGGTCTTCATGAGGGCCATTGGATCATTTATTTATGGCTTTGAAGTGTGCATTAATCCTATCATATCTACAAACTAGAAAAAGATAAAAAAAAAAAGGAAATGACAAAGCAAAAGCAAATTAATGATTGTTCAATTGTTCCAACTTACATTAGATTTAAAACTAACAATAACTAAAATATTCTTTTCTACTCTAGGCACAAGGCCCGAAATTTTGGGGGAGGGGAGTCAGTCAATTAGATTCGCCCAGTACGCAACTGGTACTTAATTTATCGACCCCGAAAGGATGAAAGGCAAAGTCGACCTTGGTGGAATTTGAACTCAGAACGTAAAGACACACGAAATACCGCTAAGCATTTCACCTGGCGTGCTAACATTTCTGCCAACTCGCCACCTTATAATAGATGAAATATTAGAATGGCAAAGCTGAACAGTAACAGTAATGGGAATAGTAATATTTACAGTTCAGTTGATCAGAAACTATGAACCTGTATATAGATAAGCAAGATGGCCACTGTGCTACAAAGAAAGACAACTGGTTATGTTAATATGATGGAAGTGATGTGAAATACTGTCAAAAATAGATTTCAGGAGATTGCAATTTAGCCACTGTCATGATAGAACTTCCATTTGCTGTCCACACAGAGAAGTCAATATGAGTTTTGCTCTAGATACTATCAACATGCAAACACAAAAATAATTAGTCGAAGCTGATTGTGACTTTGATTACATTTCAAAGAACTTTTAATGTGTATTATTGATTATCTATTGGAGCGCATCAACCTTTGAATTGTTAAGGAAATATGAAAGGTATATAATTAGCAGTTCTGGATTGGGAATGTACTAAGTTGCACTGAAGCATAATATGTTATATCTGTCCAGTATATAACATAAAACAATCGGAGACTATTACAAAATAACTACTGAACAATCAAAAGCTGGTATCATTGGATTGAATTTACAAATTAATTGAATTCAATAGTTTAACTGAATTTTAACTGAACTGTGAAATGAACTGTCATCATTTAATGTCCACTTTTCCATGCTTGCATAGATTAGATGGAGTTTGTTAGGATGGATTTTCTGTGACTGGATACCCTTCCTGTCACTAACACTGCTCCAGTCTAATCAGCTGAAAACAAGTATCAGCTGACTGCAGGTGCAGCTCTCTCTCTAGCTGTTTTATCATCACTGTTTCACTGGGTCAAGGATGATAGAGTGGAGAGTGTATCTATGCTTGTGACACAAAGGCACCTTGAACAACAAGTAAAAAGTATGGTATGAGCAATTCAAGTCATAGCAAATCAAGTAATAGCAAAATTTTTTTATTTATCTATGTAAGAGTTCTGAAATAATCATAAATTACATTTAAAATTCTATTGTTCACTAAAATGGGAAATGTATAGCACATCAGTTTGTGATTTCACTTCCAAGCATTTATCATCTTTCATCATCAGTAACTTCTAAAAATGAACTCTACTAATTCCGTCTATTGAAGCCCTTTTAACTTGTCTTTAATGATAGGAGATCATTTATTTCCCTGAAACAGCTATAAGACCACCTTTCTATTTATGAATGTCCTAGGAATATCAGATTGTCTTGGCCTTGTTATATTATTTTGTCTCCTTGTTGTAAATCTTTGTGTTACCACATGTAACAACCACAATTGAAAATAAGCCACTCTACCTCATAGGGATAATTGTAAGTACATCCCGAATTCTAGAAAAACCATACACACAGTTTTATATATCAGCACACACCACACACGAATATATACACAAAGCGAATATAAAATCATACTTTCTTCTTTTTCGCTGAGGCATTACAGTGAATATTGTGTGCACATTATAAACACACCAACCATTGACTCCTTACATCTCTTCATTGTATATATAATTGTATCTTTTTGTATACACACATACAACGAGGAAAGCGTGAACAGTTAACAACAATAACAACAAAAAATAAAACATCTTATTTATCTCCCTAACAAGTGTGCTATGTCTCCATGTCTCTTTTTTTAATTTGTTTACCTTTTGCACTATGGTACGGATGGGCAGACAGAACAAAACTGACACGTTGTCATCCGTAGATGAACTGTGTGAGAAAACTGGTCGCTGTCCCAAAATAGAGCATTGCCCAGCAAATCACATCTGTCATCTATGCATAGAACTCTAAAATTCCTTCCGAAATAGATGGGCTGAATGCAGTAAATGTTGTGTTTCGATCTGCTTTCAAAAGATCCCAGGTCAAAAAAAAGGACACCATACTTCTATGATGGATAAACACTGGGAAATGGTCCAGCTACTAAACTGGTCATTTCAGTGTCTGACTTGTGTGTCCTTGTTGAACAGCAACAACAAAAACCGACAATGGTATCTTCTGCCATTGCTGCTGAACAGCAACTGAAACCAACTACTATGTCTCCCAATACCAGTTCTGTTGATGAAGAAAAACAACAAAAACTGAACCCGCCAGTGTATTCCTCCCCTGTCACTCTTCAACAACAGCAACAAAAATCGACCATTCCTGTTGAAGAACATCGATATAAGCTAAAGCCGCCAATGTCTTCCTCCCCTGTCATTCTTCAACAACAACAAAAATTTACCATTCCAGCCGAAGAACATCAGCAGGAACAAAAGCCAACCATGCCCTCCTCTCCTGACACTTCTCAACACCAACAAAAATCGACCATCAGTACAGAAGTTGCGGAAATTCGATAAATGATTTCTGCTTTAAGCTGAGAAATAGCAGAAATCAAAGCCAGCATCTGTGCAAAGCCTCACAATGAGGGATCGTATCGGAGTGCCTTGCTCAACAATTTACCCATAGCTCTTACTGAACCTAGACACATCGAGGAAGCCACTGAATCAACCACCTATGAGGTAATTGTCATCAGAGTATCAGAAGACATAGTTGATCTACAGGCATTTACTGGTAACACATCTAAGAACCTAAGCTGTGTTTCTCCAAAAAGTGCTTTCCACCTTGGCCGACCAGGATCCAAACCCAAATTGATTGGGCTGTCGTTTTCAAACTCTACTGAGGTGTGGGCATACCATCTAGCCGCTGATAGGGCTCGGCACGAAAACAGAATTACCTTTCAGACACGCCCTGGCCTACCACCTGATATACGCCCAAAGCTAAGAACTGTAACTTCCATAAATCACAACTCTTTAGCCTACGCGACGAGGGGCAAATATGGAAATTCGTCAAGTCTGGTGAATCATGGATAAGGGATATCAGTTGGTCTGAGCATACTGCACCCACAATAACTGGCAATACAAAAATCATAGGAAACTAAACAAGAACAATCAGCCATCCTCTGTATATCATCATCATCTGAAATCCAGATACAAACTGTTGTCCTTAAATGCCTGTAGTTTATGCAACAAGGTATATCTTTTTGACTCTTACGTCAAAAGTATCGACCGAGATTTCATCACAGTCATGGAAACATGGGCACATTCTGTACTCTGTGATGGGGTTTTCAGAATAGCCAGCTACAACCGGTTCTGCAAAGACTGCATTAATCGCTGTGGTGGGAATGTGAAGGTTTATGTTCATTCAAACCTATTGGCAATTCCTTGTAATGATTTGAACCAATCTCAACAGGAAGTATTTTTCTGCAATATACACATGATCATGTCAACACTTCTACTTGGAGTTGTTTACTGCCCCGCCCAAATTATCATCAATACACACAACTTTTTGATGTCCTCAGAGTTGCTGCCATGAAAACAGCCACTTATGTTTATATTGCAGGAGACTTCAATTTCCTTGAGATTGACTGGGAGGCCTTCCGTTGGCCGCAAAGTGCAGACGATTTCCTTGAGCTAGTGCTGAATTCAAATTGGTCCCAAGTCGTTACCTCCTCCACAAGGGGTAACAACGCTTTGGATCTGCTATTTACCACTTCTCCTGAAACAATTATTAGTGTCACTACTGAAGAACCTTTGGGTGACTCTGATCATTCCATGATCATGGCCAACTTGTCTCTGATTGGTTGTAACAAAAACCACAACCATCTTCAAACTGCCCGCTTCGACTGGAATAAAGCAGATTGGAACTCTTATTGTACCGAGCGGCGATGCCCAAACTGGCTCGAATTTTATGTCTCTGGAGATGTGAATACTATACTTCAGAACATTCTGAATTCAATATGGATGGCATGTGCAGCATCGGTACCAAACCACTCAATCTGGGTGGTTTTTTGCAATCTGGGAGACTGTAGTAGTCTGACTTGCCAGGAAAGAACGCCGTAATACTGAACAGGAATACAAAATGCACAAATCAGAGATCAACAGGAAAAAGCACAATAGATCATCCAACCATCTCAAGCAGGTGACAAAAAAGGCAGTGCTTGAATTCGAACAGCGCATAGCAACCAACCCTGACAGCAAAGTGTTCTGGAAGTATGTACATTCAAAGCAGAGACCTCACTCTCCAGTTGGTCCCCTTCGCAATCCCCATCAGTCGTTAGCTGTCGGAGCACTGCATCCTTCAAAACTTCCATGCTTCCTGAGATTCGCCAACACTACACCTGATTTTCTCCCCTCTATACACACGCAAGCATGTACTTGACTCATACACTGTTCACTTTCCAGACATTTGTACATTACTGCATATGCTTTACATGCACTTTTGACAAGTTGTAGTGCACTTGAGCACTGTATACAATAATTTCATTATATTATCATTATTGTTGGTTCAACAACCATTTTCAATGTAAGAATACAGTGGACAATTCTACAAATTAAGTATCTCTTTCTGTGTCATTTAATGTAAAGAAATAGTCAATGATCTGATTTAATCAATACCTAAATTTTCCTTGATCTATCTCTACTATATATACTTTTCACCATCAATTTATAATAATTATCATGCATCAACTACTCACATTACTAACAGAAAATAGTTCTCTCTCCTGCATAGACAGGTGGATTGCTTTAGACCAAATCACTTTCTGAATTATGCATTCAACTTGTACCTTTTGAATTATTAACTATCTTGGAACCTCTGTAGTCATGTTCCATGTTTCACAAACTCACAGTACTGTGTGTTCCATGTGTATACACTTGAGCTGAAGATAACTCCTGGCAGTTATAAAAGTAAAGTGTTTATTTAATGTTTTGTAAAAGCAGAATACACTGGAGTTGATTCTAGTTATCTTTCCAAAAAGTTTATAATATACTTCAAATATTGCACCTTCTGTGAAAAAGAAGGTGCAACACATTTTTTCCCATCAAACATAGCAGATATTTCTCACCAGTAAACATGGTTCTACAAAATACTGTATTTATGAGTAATTACCAGTTCTCAAATACTTCTATTTCTTCAGAATTAAAAGCTTCAATAGAAAAGGAAACTTAACAACTGTAACAAGTGTCATTGTTAACTTTTGAGCCACAAAGTCTGCTTGAAAATATATTTTCTATAGAACATACTAGTTGCCCGGGACTGAGAATCACTAATGATCAAATTAAAAACCTACACTATGCCTCTTCCTCCTCATGGCATGCATTTTAGTCTACTGCTTGAACTCTTACTACTTCAGATATAACATTATAGTTATTAAAATAAATTTTACTTAAACAACAACAACAACAAATTTGATAATCACATATAATGGCTCATGTCCACTAACTGTCTGTAAGATAACCTGTTTTTATAAAATAGGGTAGACAGAATCTTGTATAACATTTTTTTATACAAAGGCTCTAATCACACACACACACACACACACATCATCATCATCATCATTTTACACCCACTTCCCAAGCTAATAAGGGTCAGATAGGTTGTCACAGTTTGAGTTAGTTTTTTTTTTCTACTGGCGACACAGCTTTCATACATGGGTCAGAAGGCTACATCATGTGGGTACATCTCAGTTTATAGCTGGATACCCTTCCTATCACCAACCACATAGAGTGCACATCGGTGCAATTTATTGTTCCACCAGCACTAGGGAGATTGCCATTTCCTCTTGACCACACACATATCCTGGCTGGATAGATTTATAGTGGTACCATCAATAATAAGGATGCTGCAAATTCCCCCCAAATTAGAGATACTTCATCACTCAACAGTGTTGGTTTACTCATGGCTCTATGGCTGAGATGAACAGAAGAGACAGTGATAACAGGGAAAGAATCAAGATGAGCAGGAAAAAGGAGCAAGAATGTAATATGCATATATACTCACAAGTACATGTGTGTGTGAGCACGAATGTGTGTATGTATATATACAGTAGGACCTTGCAATATGAGTGCACCATTGTATGAGCAATTTGCTGTATGAGCCGAGGCTCATGTGAATTTTTGTCTTGATGTATGAGTGTAAATCCACAATATGAGCGAGTTTCATACAAGTGACCGTTAGTTGGTGCAGAGCTCACACACATTCGCCCAACAAACGCAGTCTGCACTCGCTCAGTTCACGTATTTATCTTGTTGCAACAGCATCCCTGTTGTGTTTTTCCCAGAGCTGTTTTTTTTTAGTTTTGTGCACTTTTAGCTATTATTCTATAATTAGTTGGGTTAGCCATGGGTTCTAAGAAAGTTAGTGCAAAGGACAATGCTGAGAGAAAATGCTGATTATGATAGCAGCAAAGAAGGAAATCATTGATAAACATGAGAGAGGAATGCATGTAGTGGATATAGCATGTCAATGTGACTGAAGAATGTCAACAATCTGCACCATCCTGAAGGAAAAGGACGAGATCAAAGTGGTTACAACAGCAAAGGGTGTCGCCAGACTCTCCAAGCAATGCACATCTGTCCACAAAGAGATGGAAAAGTTGCATCTCCTGTGGATCAGCAAGAAGTAACTTACAGGGGATACGATTACAGAGAACCTCATCTGTAAGAAAGCATGAGAACTGTATGAGAATCTCCTGAAGCAGAATCTTGGAACATCGACAGAGGAGACATCAGTGGACTCATTTAAGGCCAGTTGTAGCTGGTTCAATAATTTCAAGAAGAGGTATGGAGAAGCAGCGAATTCTGACACAATGGCAGCTGAGAATTTTGTGCATGAATTTCATCAGCTCATCACAACTGAGGGGTACATTGCACAACAAGTAGCCAACTGCGATCAAACTGTCGTTTTTTTGGAAAAAATACTCAGAAGAACCCATGTAACTGCAGAGGAGAAGAAAATGCAAGGCTACAGGCCTATGAAAGGCAGGCTAACTCTCACCCTTTGTGCCAATGCGAGTGGAGACTTGAAAATTAAGCTGCTCCTTGTCTACCATTCCAAAATCCATGAGCATTCAAGTTGTACAAAATCATGAAAGAGAAGCTATATATAGGTCATGTGGAGGGCAAACATCAAAGCCAGGGTCATGAGGCAATTCTCCACCTAGTGGGTCAATTTTGTCTTCCAACCAGTAGTTAAAAAGTACCTTCTGGAGAACGATCTCCCTCTCAAGGCACTCCTCATCTTTGACAATGCTCCTACTCACCCTCTTAACCTCGAAGATGATATCCTGGATGAATTTAAATTCATAAAAGTTCTGTACCTTTCATGCAACACCACCCCTATCTTGTAGTCCATAGACCAACAGGTGATTTCTAATTTTAAGAAATTGTACACCAAACACCTATTTTGTTGTTGCTTTGAAGTCACTGAAAATACATAACTAACCCTTTGAGTTTTAGAAGGAGCACTACAACATTGTTAAGTGGCTGAAAATCATTGATATGGGCTGGCAGTGTGTAATGAGAAGAACACTGAATTCTGCATGGAAGAAACTGCGGCCTGGCTGTGTATCCAAAAAAGAGTTTGAGGGGTTTGAGTCTGAGACACCTGTAGTCATGGAGATAGTGTATCTTGGCAAGTCCATGGGCCTCGAGGTTGATGATAGGGACATTAACAACCTCTTCGAGGAAAATTCAGAGAAGCTGATAACAGATGAACTTCTGCAGTATCAGGAGCAGCAGGATTCAGATGTAGTGGAAGAGAATGGTTCCCTGGAGGAGGACAGTGAAGGCTATCTCTACGAGTGACATAAAAGCAGTGTTGGCAAAGTGGCAGTATGTTTCTGGATTTGTAGAAAAATATCATCCTGGAGAAGTATCTACAGGTTGTGAAGCTGCTTTATTTAATGACACTGCTCTGGCGCATTTTTGTAACATTTTGAAAGGCAGGAAAAAGCAGACTTCTCTTGATATGTTTCTAATAAAACGACCTGCAAGTGTGAAAAGTAATGGAAAATGCCAGAAATTGTTCTTTCTAAAGTCTTCATGGAAAGAAATTCTCCTTCCAAACAATAATTCTCCACCTCCCCGACCCATTCTCTTCCTTGCACACAAATCATCCCATCTTTAAGGTAATTAAATTAATAAAACCAGTTTACATATTTCTTTTGCATTCTCATTTATTATGTTTTTATAATTGTCATTTACCTTGTAACTGCACATTTTCTTTTTTAAGACCCATAACAAATGATTTTTGGGGTCCAGAATGGACTAATTATATATTAATCAATTTCAATGGTGAAAATTGATTTGTAAAATGAGTAAATCATAAAATGAGCTTGGTCATGGAACGAATTAAACTCGTACTGTGAGGTACCACTGTATCGTAATAATAGCAATAATAATCTTCAGATGGAATTTATAAATATTTTAATGCATTGCTACAGGCGTTTCCACAAATCACATGTTTCTTAAGATCATAGTCCATATTCTTAGGATGATTACAGTGCAGTCAGTAATATCCATGGACATCAGGTAGGCTGTAGCCGGGATAATAGAATAGGAGCTTTTATATGCATATTCAAAACATTTCCCATAAACAAACTTAAAGGATATATATATATATATATATATATATATATATATACATACACACAGATATAAAAGAAGGTAAAAATGAGTAGAGATCAATAAAGCACTTAGTTTCAAATGGATTTAGTTAACTATATCCAACAATCAGACACTAGTAAATCTAAGTAAAATACACATCCAAGGTAATTTCTCATGTATGACAAGTAAATCCAAATATCATTTAGAAGGGTTTTGAGAAATTCAGAGTATTTGACAACAAAAATACGTATAGAGAAAATCACACCGTTAATTGTGGAATTCACCTTACAAAGCTGACAAAGGGGAATTACCTTGGATGTGTATTCTACTTGCATTTATTGGTGTCTGATTGTTGTGCATGCATGCACACACACACATGCATGTTTTAGCAGTATTAGTGCCAAGTAATTTTGCCAGAAGCTTGGCGATACCTGCTCAGAGGCCGACGTAAAGTTTTCGTAAATTTTTCATTATTTTTGACACAATCAAAGAGATCTTGTGCAACTGTAACTTGAGTGTCTTTTTGGTCAACTGGAAGCAGTTTTGGCACAAATTTGGCAGACACGTGTCTCATACCCCAATCTTCGGTGATAATGAACAGAACTGAATTGTAACTAATCTGCACATCCTCTGATAACTCACGGATGGTAATTTGATGATTTCCCCTCACCCCTGCACACATATCTGCAATGTTTTTCTCAGTTCTGCTGGTTGCGGGTTTCCCAGAACGTTCATCGATATCGACATATTTTCGGCCATTTTGGAAACATCTGAACCACTCATGCACTCCACTCCATACACTTTCTGCAACTTTGTGCATGCCTCTGAGCAGGTATCTCCACAACAACTATCCCTGTCATGGTCAATGTGACAATCATATGCTACACACCTTCCTTCCAAGCACTGCTGTAAACAGCAGAAGTGAGCTAGAATGTTAAAACTTAGTGCACATGTACAGCAGAGTTCAAGGTCAATCTTTGCCAAGTAGTTTCACTCTGCATGCTTTAGCTTTGTTACTATGGCAACAGTCCGCATACTTATTGACCAGGCCTCATATATATACTCAATGTTAAACTACATCAATTCCACAGACTTTCAATTTGGCATTCAGTACCTGGGTACTCATGACTCATAATTCATATTTTATGATGAAATCATGTGATACAACAGTCTGATCCATTGATGTTGATGAAATTTCATCAACCAAAATAATCTGTGATTTTTAGCGTATAACATCTGTACGAGATGCTTTCTCTGGATGATAACCACAGTCTACAGCATTCATAACAGAACGTTCAAATTAAGTTTAGAAAAATTAATATTAGCAAAATATCAATGATTAAAAAAGTTTTTGAAGATTGGTTCCTGAACAGTTTTATCTATCAGGTAAAGGAGTAATTGCATTCAAATCTTTTTGTAAATTCAGATAGTGCTCTAAGTCATCCACAAACTTTTGGCAATTTCAATTCTAATGTAAAAGTAATGTCACTACTTTTAAACACAACATTAATTCAGCCCACACATAAAGAGAGGTTAAATACATTTTCAAAACATATTAATAACAACCCCTCACCACCATTGTCCATTTTTTTGTGCTTGCATAGATCATCATCATCTTCATCATCCCCTTTTTGTGCTTGCATGGATCAAATAAAATTTGTGGTGGCAGATTTTCTGTGACCAAATCCCTGTCTTGTCACCAACACTGACCTGTTTCCTAGTTTCAATGATAGAACAAACCCCAGTACTTCACTCTGTAATTTTTGGAAAAAAGTACATTTTGAATCTTAAGAGGACCATTATACCAATGATAAACATGCACTGGCTTAGTTTCACTTCTTTATTATTACTCAGTTGGTTAACTATTTAACCAACTAATTAATTGTTTGATTAATCAAGTGGTTAACCAAGAGCTGTTTCATCATCACTTGCAACTTCTTCAAAATCTGTTTCAGTACAAGAGTTCACATCAAGAGTCCGGTAAACCAAATACAAAAACAAAAGATGCTTTGAATGCACTTAGAAACACAGTTAAAGTGTAGGAAGGAATCACAAAAGAATCCACAAAAGGTGTCAGGAAACATGCTAAAGTATGTAAATATCTTCAAAGACTTTTATGAAGAGAGTGCTGCAAATAACATAAGTGGGAAACCAGTAATGTTTGTAAAACACTAACAAATGGATTGACAGAGTTGGGAAAGAAAATCACTAACAACAAGGAAGAGGAGATGAAGAATTAGGTACATATAAATTTACAAGCAAAAGCCAACAGAGAAAGACAAATGTTTCAGGAGTGTATCTGATCAGAACTGACCTGCAGATAGACAAGAAGTCTCTATGTTATTGCTTGACCTGCTAGAAACAACAGCCAAACTTCCTTTATATTTGAGCTCTATTAAAAAAAAAATGAAAGAAAGGAAGGACACAATAGTCAAACATAGTCACCGATACAGAAAAAGGACATGATGTTCATGACTGGATTGATTTTGATCATAGTTCTGCTCAATCAGATCTGATTCAGGAGTAGAAAACAAGAGCAAGGAGAAGAATAAAGACAGAATAATGCATTGTTAGGTAGCACTATTTATTTGGTTGTCTGTTCTTGTCAGTGATGATAATGCTGGTTAGGTTTGAAGTTAATTAGATAGCAAGACATTTAGTTGAATTAATACAATCAATTATTTGCACACTGGCTTTGATTTTGTCAGCTTAACATTCATGTCTTTTAACAGATGTCACATTGCATTTGCATGGCTTAGAGAGTTTGTTTGCTTTAATTATGAGGCGAGACACTTTGAGTGTGAGCCAGTGGGGAAAAAAATTAAAAAATTAAAAAAAAAAAGAAGAGAAAAGGAGACAGCTGTGTTTAAATGCTCCTTACAAAGAACATATTTAAAATGTTAAAATATCCAATAAATCATCATCATCATCATTTAATGTCTACCTCTATGCTGACATGGGTAGATGGTTCAACACAATCTGACAAGTCAAGGGACACACTGAGCTCCAGTGTCTGCTTTGACATACTTTCTATGGCTGAATGCCCTTCCTAATGCCAATCACTGTATAGAGTGTACTGGGTGCTTATTTTTGTGGTACCAACACTAATGAAGCTGCCAAGTAATTTGCAACAGAAAAAAACCTTGGCAACTGAGGGAGTGCAGTGGGAAGAGAGAGAGAGAGAGAGAGGGGAGGGGAGGTAGTTTGATGCTCAGGCTAAAATATGAAAGAGAGATAGGAACAGGTGTCTTGCTGTAAAGGAGATATATAGCTATGCTGCATATATATAAAGGGTGTGTGGGAGTAGCTAGAAAGAGAAATAAGATGGTGGTGACGAGGTGTCAAATGATAGAGAAAGGTGGAGTGGTAAGTTTTCAAGAGTGTGAGAGGACATTAACAAATAGAGAAAGGGATAGAGGTTTATAAAGTGAATGGTGAACAAGATTGGAGAGAAAGTGGTATGAAATAGATGTGCCTTAGGAGAGAGGGGGGATAAATAACATTAGGGAAAGGGTGGAGAGCAGCAAAATAATAAAACTGTCAGGGAGATATGTGTGAGTTGGTGGGTAGGAGGAGGTTAGAGAGAGGTACAATGATAGACACAATGTAAGTGTAGATGTAGTCAATGGCTAATGAAAATGTGTAACACAAGGTAAAAAACAGAGGTAATTGGTGGCAGGGAAGAAGTGACTGGTGGGAAATAGAGGGGTAGGTGATAAAGAGATGTGGTTCCAAAGAGAGGGATAACTGACAGTAAAACAGGGGGATGAAATATGCAGTACTGTTCTCATAGAATTACAGCAGCTGATTAGTGTCATGGATAGAGGAATAATGGAGGGATGGGTTATAGGAAGATGAGAGGTGGAGAAGGCTTGACAGGGACAGATTGGGTACAGGGCTTGGTTGTGCACATATAAACAGAAGCACAGTGAATCACCAATCATTGCAGTTCTTTGTCGTCCCCTCTATGATGATCAATATCCTGAGACTGGTCTTCACTACTCTGTCCAATGTTTTCCTGGGTTCCCTCTCTTCCACAGGTTCTAGCCATATTTAGTGCTTGGTACTTCTTTATACAGCTGTTCTCATCCAAACACATCACACGACCATATCAGTGTAGTTATTTCCCTCAAACACTACTTCCAATTCTGCTTATACCCAATTTTTGGTTCAACGCATTTGTATTTTGCCATACATGCACACTGACACTGCACATCCCTCAGAGCATGCTAGCTTCATTTAATCCAAGTCTTCATGTATCCTTTGTATTCAGGGCCCACATTTCCCTACAGTGTAGCATTGGTTCTTGTACACAAGCATTATACAATCTGCCTTTCAACTGAAAGAACTTATGTTACCAACAGAGTTAAGAGCTCTGGACTTTTCACCAGCCTGTTTTTAATCTAGCAACTATACTTTCAGATCATTGTCCCTCTGTTGCCTATGATTCCACTGCACCTTTTCTTTGCCTATAGTTTACACTGGGTACATGATATGAAATTATACCTTTTCTACATTTTGAACATGGTCATTTTCATGAACAGATTAGTACCCCATCTCTATTCCTAGTAATTAGATCTTTGGTCTTTTATAAGTACATAGTTGGGAAGTAAGCTTCTTAACCACTCAGCCATTCCTGTGCCTAAAGAAGTTGAAGACTATCTATGGAACCTAAACCCACATCTTCTACAAACATGACAAACATGCTAACCATTATACCAAAGCATTACCTGCTTTTCTAACAGTACGAGCAGTTTTCTTGTTTTCTTTTTGTAAATATTTAAGTTTGATTAAAGAGAGGAGAGAGAATGCTTGGGGTAGAGGAAATGAATAATCAGCTCAGAGATTGATGGAATGTATATTTTACTAACTTATGAAAGGAGGGAAAAAGGAAATGGCCTAACTAAAAAAAAGAGCTAGATGAAAAGACATCATAGCATAATGACAGGGCTTAAAGATTAATTATAATGGATTAAAATAAGGATATTTGTAGTTAAAGAAAATTTATTAAATTTCAATCTGTACCTTAAAAGTGAGGGAATTGAAAACGTTAAGTTTTGCGTCGGAAGTAAAATGTATGAATTAAGTTTTGTAAAATGTTCTACATGTATTTACATTTTAATAATAAAGTCAAAATAATCTGATATATAAAATTCACTGTGAGTGTGTGTGTGTTTCCTCTATGCACGGCCAAACTGCTGGACCAATCTGTACCAAATTTGGCATAAAGGGTTTTCATTACTCAGGGAAGGTTCTAAGGGGATCAAATTTAGGCCCTTGCCCATATAGGGGGCTGTAGCTCCTCCTATACGACCCTTCCAATTTTTTTTTTAAGCGGTATAATACCAAATTTGACATTAAGGTTTTTCATTACTGGGGGAAGGCTCTAGGGGAGGGGGGGAATTTTGGCCCATGCCCATATAGGGGGCTGAAGTCCCCAACCCCATACAACCCTTCCGATTTTTTTTCAGCAGTATAATACTGTTTTGCTTTTATTCTTTCACTTTTGATAAGACTATAATATTGTTTATACTACATACATACAACTGCTTATAAAAATGGAGATTAATGTATAAATTTTTGTTTACAATATTGAAGATGCAACCAAAGAAAAGATGTAATCTCTCCAGAAACAACTATAAAGCAAGGAAGATTGTAGAAAACCGAAGGTGAAAGTCTCAAGAGAGAAAGGAGATGAGACTTTCTCAAGTCCAGCAAACGCATGCTGCAGCACGTCAAATGGAGTCTCAAGAGAGAAGGGAAATGAGACTTTCTCAAGATGAGCAAATACATGCTGCAGCACAACAAATGCAGTCTCAAGAGAGAAGGGAGATAAGACTTTTACAAGATCAGCAAACATATGCTGCAGCATATCAAATGGAGTCTCAAAACAGAAGTGAGACAAAACTTTTCCAACACCAGTAAAGCCTGCACAGCACATTAGATGAAGTTTCAGTACAGAATGGAGATGAGACTTTCACAAAATCAGCAAATGCATGTCAAATGGAATCTCAAGACAGAAGTGAGATGACACTTTCACAAGATCAGCAAAGGGATGCTGCAGCATGTCAGATGGAGGCTCAAAAGAGAAGGGAGATGAGACTTTCCCAAGATCAGCAAATGCATGCTGCAACATGTCAAATGGTGTCTCAAGACAATTGAGATGACACTTTCTCAAGATCAGCAAATGCATGCTGTAGTGCATCAGATGGAGTCTCAATACAGAAGGGAGATGAAACTTTCCCAAAATTTCCAAATGAAACTAATGGCATGTGCTGTTCAGGCAGTAAAGTAAGATTTCCAGCACTATCAGTTCCTCATCAACCTCTTATAGATCTTCTGGAAGGCACTTCTATCCAGTCAAAGGATTTTCTGAACAATATCAGACAATACAACTCTGCATTTCAAATGACATCATTTGGTGCATCTAAGGACATAGCTGAACATAGATTTACGCCAATGTTCAAGGGAAAGTCTGTCACTTCATTGCTTTCCTGTTACCCACAAATGTACAACTACACTTCCTCCAAATTTACTTCATGAATGATGTAGAACAACAAACCTGAAGGAGGTGTCAAAACTGCAGACGATGGGTCATTTTAGATGCTGTGCCGACTGCTGCAAAAGAGAGCACATCCACAGGCAGCTTTTTGGTATGTTCAAAAATCACATACCTCCACCCCCAATTTCCACGACAGGTTGGGGCCTGGAATACTCCAAAGAGAGGCAGGACATGTCACTTAGTCAAACTATCCTATCATTTACTCCACAAATGTTTTGTCGTCAATGCTGCACTTTCCCGTATCACCTGTTTCAACATAACTATGATACATATACAAACTATGCCATTTTAATTCCAAACAATGCCTGATATCTCTGTTAGTTATAATTCTGGCTGTTATTATAATAACTTGTTATAAAATTGTGTATATGTTATACAATACTAAACATAACTAGAAATCATGCTAGATTTATTCTCTGTAGGATGTGAATAATTTATAACATGAAATTACTATGTTGTTGTAATTGAATGTAAAAAGAAAAAAATACCTCATCATCGTTTAATGTCTGTTTTCCATGCCAGTATGATTTGGACAGTTTGACAGGAGCTGGCCACCTGGGAAGCTGTCCAGACTCCAATTGTCTGTTGTGACATGGCTTCAATGACTGGATGCCCTTCCTAACGCCAACCACTTTACAGTGTGTGCTGGGTATTTTTTATGTGCAACTAGCACAGGTGCGTTCACACAGCACCAGCACAAATACATTTTATGTGGCACCAGCACCTGTAAAGGATAACCCTGTATGTATGGATGATAACGATTTTACTTAAATTGATGTGTCTTTACAAGTACAGGAAATCACCACAACTCCCAGTCCCTTATCATTTCCTCAGTGAGGCCCAGATTCCAATGATCCTTTCTCACTACTTTGTCCCATGTCTTCTTGGGTCTACCTCTTCCACAAGTTCCTTCCACAATTAGAGTTTGGCACTTCATTATCCAGCTGAGAAAATGCCTTGTAACATTTGTTTTGGCTCTTTCTGATCTGAGTTTAAGTCCTGCTAAAGTCAACTTTGTCCTTCACCCTTTCAAGGTTGGTAAAATAAAGTAATACTTGAAGTACTGGGGTTGATGGTATCAATTAACACCCTCTCATCAAAACTGCAAGCTTTGTGCCTACATCACAAACAATTACATAAGGAGCTAAAAATTTGTGTCTAAGCCAGCTGAGTGAAAGCATGCTAATAAATAATTTACTATTATATTTTACAGTAATATACAAGAACAAGCTACAGAGGGCCAAAAATGTACTATACATGTTACTTACATTTAACTCTCTGGTGGATGTAAAGAAATACACAAAAATATATCAAAATAGACACATAAATAAAACAATGAAGTTGACCAACTGAATTATAATTATTAGAAAAAATCTTCTTGATGTATATATAAGAAACAGGAATGCATCTTCTAATATATAAAACAGATGTCTGTGTATTCGCTTTTCACATGAAATAGACTTCACCAAATGCTTCCATACTTGTGATGCATGAATAATTTGACCTTGGATAAATGTTAGGCTCTTCATTTGATTTTTTTAATTAAAAATAAATAATATTGCTTTATATTTAAGATTCACTTCTTTAAAAAGGTTCCTCAATGTCAACTTCCGGTATTGATGTAACAACGGCAAAAAGCTTCTCTCACTAGCTTCGCAATATTCTCTCTCACCCCCCCTCTCTCTCACTCGCACAACACACACATGCACGCGCACACACACATGTGTGTCTTTGTAAATATGTTTGTATACATTTATGTATGTGTGTGTGTGTTTGTAAGAAACAGAGTGTGAGGGAGTCAAGGGGTGTGTTGTCATATGCATCCATCATTTTTGGATGTATGTGTGCGTGTGTGTGTGTGAGAGAGCGTTGTGTATGTAGTATTTACTCTCTCTCTCATACACACACTCACACACAAAGATGTATGCATATTTATCCATGTACGTATACATGACAACAAACCTCTCTCTCTCTCTCTCTCTGTCACACACACACACACACACATGTCCATTTCATCTGATGTGTAATACTCTGTGTGTGTGTGTGTGTGTGTGTGTGTGTGTGTGTGTGTGTGTGCGCGCGTGCGTGCGTGGGGAGGGGGTCCACAATCGCCATTTATTTCAATTACTCTTGTGAGGATATTCACGTAAATCATTTGTTTCATTTAATCCCCATTTTAATTTTCATAAAAGTTTCCAAGTACCAATAAGCAACAATTTCATTCCCAAGCAACGCCGGGTGCCTCTGCTAGTATAATATATTAGAAATAATGAATTCAGTTTTGTTAGTAAAAATTTTTTTTTCACATTGTTAACATTAGTATAGTGCCACTTTTACAGAGCATAATTTAAAATATTCATTATTAATTACACCATCTGGATTGAATATAATGTACTAAGATGAGAAAGTAGCTACTATGTATTTTAGTTTATAATATTTCAAGAATTTATTTGATTTCATGAATTTCAATCATTGAATAAAATTTGTAGAGGACAACCATATGCTAAGACAAGATGAGGCCCAATGAGGCTGAAATGCATCTAACATACTTGCTAGCTGCCTCTATAATGATTTTTGTCTCCCTCTGATGTGTGTGCGTGTGTCATGTTCTCAAACACAGCACATCCAGAAGAGATATTATCTCTGGATGAATACCACAGTAAATTTGCCTTTCAATGATGTATTTACATTAAGTGTGATACACAAATGGCTCTCT
>NC_068986.1:66278780-66282545 GCF_001194135.2 Octopus bimaculoides | reverse complement strand
TATACACATACACACACACACACACACACACACACACACACACATACATACAAGGTCAAAAAGGGCACTAGAAAAAGAAAGTTATAGAGGTATCAAATTGTTAGACCAGGCCATGAATGCCATAGAGTCACAACTCAATTGATCAGGATAATTAATTTAACTAAGACACAGTTCAGTTTTATATTTGTAAGTGGGAACAAAGAGACATCTGCAGGAGATATACTTAGTTAACAGTGAGCTGCTAAACTTAACATAGGGTTCCACGTTCTGTAATCAGGTGGTCCCTAAGGAAACCAGGAGTAGCTGAAGAGCTTGTGAATGGTGTACAAACTGTCAGTGAAGTGAGATTCAGCAATGAATGTAAAGATTAATTTAGCAAGGTGGTAGAAGTTCACCAAAGCTCAGTCTTCAGGCTTTTATTCATCATAATTTTACAGGCTAACATAAATAAATTTAAGACTGGCTATTCTTGTGAACTCCAATATGGTGATAATCTAGTTCTTAGAGCAGAATCTACAGTAGAATTAGAGAAGTTTCAGACATGAAGGCAAAATCTAGAATCCAGAAGCCGCAAGATAAACTTAGCAAAGATTGAGGTGTTAATATACAGGAAAGAAATCAGTATCTTGGTACCATCAGGGAAATGGCCATGCTCAGTATGCACAAAAAGAGCAGGTAAGAACTACATGCGCTTTATCCAGTGTAAGCTATGAACATAGAAGCAGTGTAGTGGAATCACAGGCATGGTAAAAGGTAGGCTTTATATGTAGTAAATACACAGAGGCAAAGAGCATATGGGATATATATATCATCCTAAATGCCAGAAAACCTCATTAGACGTAGTAGATACCTTCTGTTATCTTGGTGACATAATTAGTAGTGGAGGTGGTTGCTCTAAAAATACAAGGACAAGAATATGTTGGAAAAAGATAACAAAGGTCTTTCCCTTTAGATTGAAGGGCAGACTGTATGATGTTGGTGTTTGAACTGTGATACTGCATAGTAGTGAGATGTGGGCTCATGTGAAGGCAAGAAAGAACTGAAGCAAGTATGCACTCATCTTTTGTTCACTCAATGATGACTAGTCACTTCTGCTTGGAAACCATTATTTGCCTGCAGTGAAGTAGAATAGGATGAATGTGCAACTTAAAGGAACTTTGTAGGTTAAAAAAAAAATCATTTCCACTTTTGCATTATTTTGGTGCAACCTTCGAGTGTATTTACGCACACAAGCATACATAAATAGGTGTACACATAAAAACATACAAACACACGATAGAAAATTATAGTAATTATCAAAGCAAAAGTTGCGCTTGAAATTCATACAGTAAGAAGGGAAATAATTCAGAAAGAAACTGCAGAATCACTTCCCCTGGTATCGTAAGTGAAAGGAAATGACAAGTGAATGAATACATTGATAGAAGTTGTATTTACGTTAGTGTTCAGTCTATGCGAGCAGGGTAAACCCTGATACCGAATAGACATAATTAAAAATAATGAAAGTGGTTGAAGCAATAGGTTTTACCTTTAGGAAATCTCAAAGCATTTTTACCGAATTCCAATCATAAAAATAATATAAATATATTGACTACAGAAGTCGATGAATACCAATGTTATTCAGTAGAGGGAGCTATCTAGTCTAGTGCATCACTATGCAAAAATCAAACTTTAACGGAGCATTAAACGGTGTTGTTGTCAAGAGGAAAACCTGAGCTGATTTGTACAAGAAGTATAAGGCTATCGAAGTGTGAACTAATAGTTCTATTAAGGAACAAAAATCTCTCTCTCTCTATACATATATATTCAGTCGTTTGACCGTGAATCCCACGTAGCGGTTTTAGAAGCGGTATTTCGTCTGTCTTTACATTCTGAGTTCAAATTCCGTCGAGGTCGACTTTGCCTTTCATCCATTTCAGATCTATTCAATTAGACGTACAGATTATTTAATTACTTTTTTTTAAACTAAACACTTTCAAACTTCCGATACTGGTAAAATGTGTCACATAGAACAGGGTTTACTCTTAATGTTTTGGACAAAATTTTGCATTTTAGAAGTTATTTTGTCAGAAGTTACAGAGTGACAATGGACAAATTTATGTTTGATAAGTGCCAATACACAAAATTCTCAGCTTTTGACTTGCTCTCTAATTTCTGCCGATGATACATATACATATTACATTTATGTGTAAAAAAATCTTATCATGCTATTGAACCAATGAAAGAGCCTCTACCTGGTCGTTTGACACACTAAAAATAGCAGCCAAAGTATCCCCCTACCTAAATCACACGCCCAAATATTCTTTATCATAATCAAAACACTCACAAATTTAAAAAAGGATTATAGGTCGAAGATTTAATGATGGAAGTCAACAATGTGCTCGTGAATTTGGGAAAGAAATTTATCTTCGTTTTGAAATGGGATTTCAACAAAAGTTTATATTCATCAAATATGACACTGCTAGATGCATTAGATTGCATCAACATACTTGCAACATCTTTATAAATGAAATTTGCAACTGCAATACAACTCCTGGCTGTGATAGACAATCACAGCTACCTATTGATTTAAAAGAAGAATTGTTTTTGCAACTAACTCATGGTCCTCAACAATTTAAATTTTTGACTACTAAAATACAACATATTCACTTACAAAAAATTGTGAAACATCTTCACTCAATATTGAACATCAAATTACTTCCAGAATTGAATTTCCTCCTGAATTTAAATATCTTGTTATTCAAATTAATAGATTTTTAATTAATCAAAATATTAATATGGAAGAAAGAATCAAATGTGATATAATGAACTTCAGTTCAAAAAGGCAGCAAATATTTGGCACAAATTTTAATCTAAAAGTTGCTGCTATTCATAGAGGACCAACATCTAGAGCAGGCCATTATACCACACTGATTAAAACTGGAGATGATATTTGGGATGAAATCAGTGACATCATTACATAAAGACATACTAAATTTCCTCCCAAATTGCCTAACATTGTTTTATTATTTATGGAAAAAATGTGAAAAAATTAAAAAGTAAAATTCAGTGGAATTGTAACTAAAAATTAAATTTAAGACGTAGATTGTATAACTGATTAATGATTATTTAGGAACAAAATTCATAAATAAAAAAAATTAACAAGAACATTTTCTTAAATTTGGAAATTAAAAATGGTTCTTTTGGTTTATAAAATAGTTTTAATATATGGAAAAACAAATATTTACATAGAATTGAAGGTACAATAATAGTCATTTTTTATTGCAAAATTAGATTACTTAAGGTGAACCTGGTAACTGATGGTTTTCGGGTCTTGTTGTTTGAAACTTTTTGTGAGCCATGGTGCAACCAACAACATGTTAAAAATCTCTGCCATTAATTTAGTGTGGATGGGTAATATCAAATAATTCAATCACAACATATATTTAAATGAAACATAAAAAAAAAAAATGAAATATTATCATCACTTACATGGAAAAATTGAAATATTATCTTTCAGTATTTTATAAGGTAAAATCTTAAATTATTAATTGAGACATTATTAATTATCTTATCACAGCAATGCCTGGAAAAATCATTGATTACGTGGAAAAATGCGAGCATGAAAAGTAATATTTTTAAGATTATAAACCTGGAAAAGTACAGGACAGGTTATTACACCTGTAAAAGTATAGGACAAACTATTACTTCAAGTAAAGAATAAGAAACTTTTTACTTAAAATATTGCAGCTAAAATTAAAATTTGAATATTAAAAATTATTTTATTAT
>NC_068986.1:66277470-66278396 GCF_001194135.2 Octopus bimaculoides | reverse complement strand
AATTAGTCACTTTTTTCTGTATTTAAGGTAGTAAATTAGCCAAATTCCACTTAAATAAGTATAGCGTTAATTGCAAACTATAATAAAATAATTTTTAATATTCAAATTTTAATTTTAGCTGCAATATTTTAAGTAAAAAGTTTCTTATTCTTTACTTTACTTGAAGTAATAGCTTGTCCTATACTTTTACAGGTGTAACAACTTGTCCTGTACTTTTCCAGGTTTATAATCTTAAGAATATTACTTTTCATGTTCGCATTTTTCCATGTAATAAAATTATTGTGTGTGTGTGTGTATATAATATATATATATATATATATATAACACAAAATAAAAATGTAAGAGATTAATTGCAGTTGCATAACAACAAAAAGTAAAAATACAATACGAAGGGGAATAACTCACAGGAAAAACATTCGAAACTTATTTCGCTTATTTGAATTGCACGCAAAATAACTAAATTTTAACTACTCATGTTAGTAAAGCACGAGTAAGCTGACTTACGATGAAAAGTAGATCAGCTTTCACCGTACTATATTTTAGCAGTATATTAAACTAACGAAGTTATTAAAATGAAAATATCGAAGATATCAATTAAAATAGTTGAAACTGAATCCATGAAAACGACTTGATTGCCAATGTGTTCTAGTTTTGAGGTGTCTTTGTGAAACATAAATGTTCAATAAATATGTGGAAAAAAATTAATTTGAAATGCATTCAATGAGGAAAATTTGGCGCGCGACCGAGAGAAGAGAGAGAGGGAGAGAGAGAGGGAGAAAGAGAAAGGGAGAGAGAGAGAGAGAGAGGGAGAGAGAGAGAATCAACGAGGTATTCTAATTCTGTGCGTTCAAAAATATAAAAAAATGTAATTAAAAAAATATTTAAACTTGAAACCCACCATCTAATGGCATCTAACATGATTTCAA
>NC_068986.1:66276563-66277390 GCF_001194135.2 Octopus bimaculoides | reverse complement strand
TGGAGGCGCAATGGCCCAGTGCTTAGGGCATCGGACTCGCGGTTTCGATTCCCAGACCGGGCGTTGTGAGTGTTTACTGAGCGAAAACATCTAAAGCTCCACAAGGCTCCGGCAGGGGATGGTGGCGAACCCTGCTGTACTCTTTCACCACAATTTTCTCTCACTCTTACTTCCTGTTTCTGTTGTGCCTGTAATTCAAAGGGTCAGCCTTGTCACACTCTGTGTCACGCTGAATATCCCCGAGAACTACGTTAAGGGTACACGTGTCTGTGGAGTGCTCAGCCACTTGCACGTTAATTTTACGAGCAGACTGTTCCGTTGATCAGATCAACTGGAACCCTCAACGTCGTAAACGACGGAGTGCCAACACCAACAACAGTATATCAAATTATCTCTGCAAAATTTCAAATACCAGAAGAGAGATTTAGAAGTGGAATGACGCTTCAACTAAATACTGGTTTCAAATTTTGGCACAAGGTGAGCAATCTCCGGGGAAGATGCAAGTCAACTATACCAGTGCTCAACTGGTATTTATTTTATCAACCCTGAAAGGATGGAAAGGTAAAGTTGACCTTGGTGGAATTTGAACTCAGAATATAAAGACAAACCAAATACCACTAAGCATTTTGCCTGGGGTGTTAATGATTCTGCCAGATCATCAGCTTAAGCTTCAATTAAACACCGAAAGTTCTTTATCAATTAATTGACTCAATGTAACTTTTGGAAACTTGAAGGTCATCATATGGTGGAGCTTCTAGAGTGCCTCACTACATTCAGTTCAGTGTCACTGTCCAGTGTGTCACTGTCCAGTGTGTCACTGTCCAGTG
>NC_068986.1:66273607-66276553 GCF_001194135.2 Octopus bimaculoides | reverse complement strand
TGTCACTGTCCAGTGTGTCACTGTCCAGTGTGTCACTGTCCAGTGTTTAAATCTAGTTGGTGTTAACTTTACATCCCTGTAAAAGTCAGTACAATTAGCAGGAACAAGTGTCTTGGGCGATCTTTCGATACCAGTACGAAATATCAGCCTTTTCCGTAAAAAGTGTTGGAGAGAAACAGGGAAACAACGTCATAAAAGTGAAAGACATACAGAGAGCGCGATTTATTTTCAAGGGTTTAGGGTTAGGGTTTGGGTTTTAGGGTTTGGGAATTCCATCCCTAACAGTAACCCTAACCCTGACACTAAAACCCTAACCCTAACACCGTAGTGAAGATTGTGCGGGTGTTACGGAAAAGGCCGATATTTAGGACTCATACTGTAAGATCGCCAGTGTCATGTTGTAGAAGAAATACACGGCTACTCTGCATTACATATAAGGGTGGATGGGAGTAACTGGAAAGATACACAGGGGGGGGGGGGGTCAGGGCGTACCCTCAAGGTACAAGAAGTTCAGTAGGGACAGATGATCTAGAAGGGTGGGTGTCTAAGTTTGCAAGAGTGTGAGGGAAGAATGACAGATAGTTAGAAAGAAGGCAGAGGTGTCTGAAATAAGTAGCGAAGAAGGATGAGGGTGTGGTCAAAGATAAATATGTGTCTGAGGGAAAAGGTGATTAGAAATGGCTCAAGGAGGTAAAGTTAAGTGGCAGTACAAAAAAAAAAAAAGAGAAGTTGTATAATAAAACTGTAGATGGATGAGAAATAAGGAGAGAATGTATTTAAAGACGGAGTGTAAAGTAATGTACAGTGACAGAGATGGAAGTCAGAGATATATAGGGGTGGATATTGTGAATGGCAAGCAAAGGTTGGGGATGGCAGTCAATGATAGATATGAAAGGGTGTAAAAAATGATGGCAGATATAAAAGGGTGTTAAGAATGAGATATGGCAGAGAAGGAACAAATTAAAATAGATACAAAATGCTCACATGAACATAAGATACTGGATATCTGAACTGATCCTTCTTTATAAAAAAAGGGGATGCCAAAAATCACAAGAACTACAGATCAATCAGTCTACTATCATGAATCTACAAGATCTTTTCAAAAAGGAATGAGAGAAAGCTGGATGAGAACACTACAGCAGACCAGCCAGCCTTCAGGAAAAACTACAGCACAATAGACCACGTTCATGCTATAAACCAACAGAAGGAAAAATGCTGAACTTACACCATACCATTACGCTTAATCTTTGTAGATTTTGAAAACGCTTTTGATTCCATGGATTTTGATGATATACTAAGAGCACTTGAGGAAAAGGTAACCAAACAAGACTATGAGAAGTTATAAGAGAATGTAGAACAACAACAACTATAAGTAGCAAGGTGATTGATTTATTATAATAGGTAAAGAAATCAGACAAGGAAATACCATATCACCCAAATTATTTACGTCTGTATTAGAAAAGGGGTTTAAAAACTTATATTGGTCAAATAAAGGAATAAATATAAATGGATGCATGTTAAATCATCTGAAATTCACTGATGATATTGTAATCATTTCCAAAGGCATTAAAGAATCAACAGCAATGTTCAAAGAACTCAAAGAAGAAAGCAAAAATTGTGGACTCAGAATTGATATTAGTCAAATGAAGATAATCTCCAACCATCACAGCTGAGATGTAGTAATAGATGATGAAATAGTTGAACATGTGAGCCAATACAACTATCTTGGACAAACAATCTGATTAAAGGATAAAAAGCAGACCAAAGAAATTGAACAATGAACACAATTAAAATGAGTATCCTTTGGTAAATTGAATCACATCATGAGCAATAACTTACCCATGTGTCTAAAAAGAAAGGTCCTCAACCAGTGTATGTTTCCTGCTATCATGTAGGCATCAGAAACATGGACTAACAAGAGCATTGAAAATAAATTAAGATCAACACAAAGAGCCATGGAAAGGAAAATGCCAAAGATTAACAAAATGGATAAATGAAGAAACAGCTAGATAAGAGTTGCAATAGATTTAATGGATATTATCTGGAAAATAAAAATCATGGATGAGGGAAACATCAGACTGTGCTTGGTGGAGAGAACATATGAAGGCCTTCATCCAGCAGTGGACTGAACATATGCAAGGATGAAGTATATATGTGTGTATGTACATATGTACACAGTGCAGCACCTCTTTAGCTTAATCATTATTACTAGCTAGGTTGGTAAGTCAGTAGTGCATTCTATATCACAACTTGGCTACCATGCCCAACAAAATGAGATATGAATTCACTCCTAATCCAATGTCTCCCTTTCACACACGTTTCGTCTACTGTTAGTGCATGATTATGTTTTTATAAAAAGTTAGAAAGTGAATAAACATTATGAAAGCAATACCAAGAATTGAAAATACTTATGATACTCTTGCAGTAGATTGACTATTTGCAGTGTTTATTTAATTTTATGACATGATCCACCCCCACTTTCTGTTACTCTACAAGGTCAAACTGCAGTTAAAGGAAGATTTTATTACTTGGTATGTGGCACAATTGTTATTTTAATGATTTAGTTAGGGAAGGGTAGCATTCATGACTTTTCTGCAGAACTTCTAAGAGTAAATTGATACCCTTAGATGGCAGACTTGGTATGAATACTTGCAGCTAAGTAAATTTCAGTAAAGGCAGACAAAAACAACTAATTATGTCTATCACACAAAATGGATACAATCCACAATAATGAGTTACTGACTTTAACTCACAAGGATTGGGTTGATCTAAAACTAAAGTAGAAACCATTTGTCCAAGGTATCACATATTGAGATTGAACTCTATGACAGCAAAATGACCTTAACAGAGCTAAAACTGTAGATGAATCAAAAGGATGTATCTTCAGTGACACAATAGCGTTAACTAATTGATTATATATATATATATATATATATATATATATAT
>NC_068986.1:66271663-66273225 GCF_001194135.2 Octopus bimaculoides | reverse complement strand
TAATCAAAGGACATGATGCTAAGTCTGTCTACCTGCTGGAAATAACAGTCAAAACTTTTATTTAAATCGCCAAAATACACTGATAATAACTACAGAAATCAACCGTCCAAAGAAACGGGCTAAGAAAATCTCCCAACTTACATCTAAGTATTTGGACTCATGTGGACCGGTTTCTGCACTGGCAAAAATAGCTTCAGCTTCCTCAGCATGCGTTACCATGATAGAGACTCCCAACCCACCGTGTTGAAGTCTGCACTGCGACTGATTCATTTTACACCGAAACCATGGTAGCCACCAGTGTGAAAATAATTTCAATACGGAGCAAATAATTCACAAAAAAATAATTTGCGAAGATACCATTGACTCTGTTATTATCTAGTGTAACAATTTAAAAATGATAATAACAAAATCAATAATATCGGCGATTGCAGGCCCAAAAAAGAATTAATGTTACATCTTTCATCTTGTTGCCAAAAGGTTTATACATTGAAACAATCTGCAGATGGGAGTTGACTGGTAATGATGTCCTCTTAGAACTTTATCTTTCAACTGTATGAGAGTTCTCTCAGCCAATTACCTCTGTCTAAGGATTACTTTTGCACATGAATATTTGAGTACTGAGACATAATAATAATTTATAGTATATATCAATACATACACTAAATTTATTCCACCTAAGGTACTGAGCCTGTTTCTCATCCACGTACTTCAGGTTCAGTCAGTCTGTACAACAACTTGAGTCTTCTATTAAACACCAGGCTGACCAATTAGTTCTAAGTGCATTTGGTAGATAGAAACTGTACAAAACCTGGAATATGTATGCATGTGTGTGTGAATGCTTACATTCTATACTTCATATGACAAGACACTGCTTTACAGATGCTGATGTTTGTTAACATTTCCCTGCCAACAAATTGTCCACTAGCACTGTTTTCAAAGACAGACTGAAAACTCCCTGACTTGAATAACAGGTAAGAGTTAGTGACAAGAACATCTGTCTGTAAAAATTGCTTCAATGATATGTATTCATCTAACCTATACTGGCATGGGAAAACAGATGTAAAATGAATGAATGACTGAGTGTCAAACTCTGCAATGCATTTAGGGCAAATTTCTTCTACTATAGCCTCAGGTTCGCCAATGCTTTGAAAGTAGAAATGATAGATGGAAACTGAGAATGTCATTATGTATATATATATATATATATATATATATATATATATATAGGCACAGGTGTGGCTGTGTGGTAAGTAACTTCCTTACCAACCACATGGTTCTAGGCTCAGTCCTACTGCATGGCACCTTGGAAAAGTGTCTTCTATTATAGCCTCAGATCAACCAAAGCCTTGTGAGTGGATTTGGTAGCCGAAAACTGAAAGAATCCCATTGTATATATGTATATGTTTGTGCATCTGTGTTTGTCCCCCACCATCGCTTGACATCCCTGTAACTTAGCAGTTGGCAAAAGAGACTGATAGAATAAGTACTAAGCTTACAAAGAATAAATCATGAGGTCGATTTGTTTGACTAAAGGCAGTGCTCCAGCATGGCCACAATCAAAT
>NC_068986.1:66261845-66271628 GCF_001194135.2 Octopus bimaculoides | reverse complement strand
ATATATATATATATATATATATATATATATATATATAAGCACAGACATGACTGTATGGATTAGAAGTTCATTTCACAACTATGTGGTTAGATACATTATTTACATTTGACAGATATTTGTCCCCATCTTGTTTGCTGTTAACACAACGTTTCAGCCGATATACCCTCCAGCCTTCATCAGGTGTCTTGGAGAAACTCAAAGGTCAGAGAATAAAGACTGAAGTCCGTCACTCACCTGTGAAAGCAGTAATTAATGTAAATAGCCGACATCTAGAAAGCTCTGAAGAAGCAGTACTAAACAAAGGTCTCAACTTTGAGACAACTATCAAGTGCATTCCATACTTGGAAATAATAGCCCCTATTGAAGAGATAGCCGTAAAGATACCAAAAGCTCAGGGAGATGAACTAAAGTGGAAAGTGAGACAGGTATTAGAAAAACCGAAACTTTCCAAACCAAACATCACTAAGGAAGAAAAGTTTGCTATCAAAAGACTACAGAGTGACAATTCCATCAAAATACTTCCAGCAGACAAGGGAAATACTACAGTGGTGATGAACAAGTCTGACTACTCTGAAAAGTTAGCAAGTCTTATATATGATGGTAGCTACAACAAAGTAAAAAAAGACCCGACTTTGAAAATAGAGAGGAAGTTGTCACAGATCTTGATTAAGAACAAGGATCACTTTACGCCAATGAAGTACAGACAACTGACTCAACACTACAGTAAACTATCACACATGTACGGTCTTCCTATGATTCACAAGGATGGTATTCCATTAAGACCTATAGTGAGCTGTAGAGGTTCAGCATGTCATCCACTGAGCCGCTTCCTTGTGGATATAATCAGTCCATTAGCAGTAAAGTCAACATCATACGTGAAGGATTACACCCACTTCACAGAATTGAACAATGATGCTCCCATTAAATCCAACCAGATCGTGAGTCTAGATGTGACAAGTCTGTTCACCAAAGGCCCAACTGGTGAAGCACTATTGGTGATTCAAGAAAAACTAGTGACAGATACCCATCTAAAAGAATGCACAAATATACCGATAAGAAACTTGATGGAAATGTTGACCATCTGTGTAGAAACTACCTACTTCAGTATGGACACTGATATATATCGACAAGAAGAGGGTGTAGCTATGGGTTCGCCATTATCGCCGGTAATAGCCAATATATACATGAAATACATTGAGAATTTGGCTTTAGGATCAACACCACTAAAACCAACCTATGGGTGTGATATGTTGATGACACCTTTATACTCTGGCCCCTTCAAGAAGATGTCCAAGTGCTGTTAGATCATCTGAACTCAATAAAGCCGTCAATACAGTGGAAAAAGAAAAAGACAATCAGCTAGCATTCCTGGACATATTAGTAACACACACCAAGTATGGATTCAGGGCATCCGTATATCGCAAGCCGACCTATACTGGATGATACCTCAACTTTAACGCCCACCATCTATACAGTGTAAAGAGAGGGATTGCTCAGTGCCTAAAACATCGTGCAAAGAATATAAGTAGCGATTGTGATACCCACCACAAAAAAATGAATATATATATATGTATTCAGACACACATATATGTACACATATGTGTGTAAATGTCATTTTGATGCTTCTTTATTAATATTACCTAAGTTAAAACTGTGTCTTTGATTACATTAACCATAGTTTCAGCTTCTGATGTATGAAGATTACAAATGACAGCAAAATAGCTTAATTGAAAAACAGGTAAGGATGGAAAAGTAGATGTTAAAATGATGAGACATACACACATGTACTTAATTCTTAATAGTGAATGTTATATGTAAAATAAAAAATATTATTTCAGGCCAATGAACTTGGTTCTAAATCTTTCCAAACATGACTGTATTTATTCATATACAATATGCACTTTTTGCTGGGAGACTTTTAAATTTTAAAATTGGGAAAATAGCTGCATTATGCATGAGAACTGAATCTCACCTATTTTTCTAGTCTCAAATGTGTGGCCATAATCAAGGAGGCATAGCTGGAAGTTATAAATATTTTCCAAAGCTAACTGATGTGTAGCAAAAAGTTTTAAATCACAATAACAATGTTACATTTTTCACCATGATAGAAATCATAATTTAAATAGCATTTTCCATAATGAAAACATTTTCAATTTCAACTAAAATATTAAACGAACATTGGTATTTCATTTTAGGTTCATTCACATTCTGATAAGGAAAATATTAATTTTGTTTCAACAATGAAAGTATTACGTACTGGCCTTCCATACTGAATTTTGTTGACAGTAATTTCATAGGATGTGTGTTTGTCAGCTGTGCAGTTAATGCTGCTTTTGAAATTGCTTTTTGTTTAGTAAAGGATTTGTAAACTTTTTCAATGTACTTATTTGACAGAGCTATTATAATCAATTTGACTAAACTCCTAGTGCACATTATACAGGAGACATTCCTGAGGTTTCATTGTCCATAAAATGGTTCACATTATATGTGAGTGCATATTGTACATAAATATATACACAACCTCCATTTTATTTCATTGCTCTTTTCAAGTTGGAAAGTCTAGAACTGTCTACATGAATTTGGATATCCCTGTTCTTTTGGAACAACTATTTTTACAATGGGAGGCTTTTTTTTTTCCTGTTAACTCCTGAAATGTGAAGACAGAATGGAACCAGTTTTTAGTCCATAGGGTTAATGAAAGGGACAACAAACTAACTGGCTAATTGTGACACCAGCACCTATTCTGGCACGTCAATTTATATATTA
Organism: Octopus bimaculoides; assembly: GCF_001194135.2. NCBI lineage: Eukaryota > Metazoa > Mollusca > Cephalopoda > Octopoda > Octopodidae > Octopus > Octopus bimaculoides. Next base: position 66,268,862 of record NC_068986.1, on the reverse strand, counting down.
CTGGTAGGGAGATGAATCGCTGCTATCTCTAGTGGCTGAGTGTCCATCATTGACGAGACTAATTAAGGTCAAAATCATGTGATCTGGTGGTCTTGGCACTGGAGGTAGCAAGGATTTATCTTGCTAGTGAGTGCATTTTGCTCCAAAGAGCCAATATGAGAGTTTCTCTCAAGGTAACTATCACAGTATATTTTGTTCTCATAGAACATCAATGTTTAAGTGAGGATAAATATTACAACATTACGAGTATACAGCATTTGAACTTATGACTCTCTGGTCAGGTTTCCAGCTTTTCAACTCATAGAACCTTAAAAATAATTAGGAATCTTGATGTGATAATAAATTATATAAGTTTATTCAATTCCTTTTATATCTAATTTCTATTTTCAGCTGTTGCGGGTGAAGAGTGAAAAGGTAAACATAAAACAAAATGAAAATATAAGGCAAATGACTTACAAAATGAAAAGAAATGCACACTGATATGTGTAGGATGATGACTTGAATAAAACAATAAAAAATAAACTTAGTGTTATGAAATTTCTAAAAATACACTGTCCAAACAATTCATGATATATGTCTAGGTCTGTGTTCACATGAAGTAGTTTGGTAGGTACCTTGCTCATACTGCTGAATGAATATGCCTTGAAGCAAGCAAAAATTCCAGTTGAATCTTTACTTGATATGTTAAAACTTTTTTTTTTACGAATAGAAAACAGCACTTACTCCGGTCTCTGAGAATGGGAAGAGTCTATTCTCAGACCAAAAATTCAACCTCAATGCTTGTAACAGAAAGGACTCTGCTAAAGACAACACGAGAAAGGTGATAGTGTTAAACAGTGAAGTGAATTGTCTACTACTACCACCACTACCACCCACGAACAAGATTGGTATTATCCAACAGACTTCTACACAATTTCTCTCAAACAAATTTCATTAACAAGTCTTTGGTTAACCTAAGGCTATGATAGAAGATACTTGCTCAAGGTCCAATATAATGGTAGTGAAACTAAAACCACAGTTGTGAAGCAAACACCTTAACCACACAACACAGATGTGACCTTGGCATTAGCATATAATAATAATTCTCGAAATTAATTTTCACCTGTACATTAAAAAGCAACGAATGTAAACTGACTGTAACCTGTTTGACCTTGTCAACATAAATCCATGACTCATTTCCATGATTTCTTTCTCAATGGTGACCTGTATGAGTTTCATAGAACCAGATACTTACAAGACTTCTCCCTGTCATACACTACTGGTTTCATTTCTTTTGAAAATTTCAATTATCAGTAATCATCAGCCCCAAACACAAATGTCTCCTAAGTCCTAGGGACTTAGAGTTGCTGATTATACCAGGTCTCAAAGTGTTAGTTGCATAAGAGGTAGGGTACTAAGTGATCTTAGATAACATCCCCGGCAGCCAGGTGAACCAAGGCAATGTAGAATTCAGTGTTGTGTCCAATACACAATTAAATGGCAGTAGTAAATTTGAATTTAAAATCTAGGACCTGATAATCCAATTCTTATATTCAGTTGGCCATTTCACGTGTACAAGCTTCAGCTGACGCAAGCATCCTGGGTATTATAGAACTTTGCATTCCTGAAAATCTTGTCATTACACAGAATTCTGTAATGTGAAATCTAAATTATGAAAACAATGTTTCATCAGAAGAAAACAAACCCACAGCTTTGTATGATCTCTCATAATTAAAACCACAAGTGTAAGCCATAATACTTCTGCTAACATTTCATGATGTCACGTATAACCAAGATTGCATCACAAAAGCTGACTTTTCACGGACTGTATACAATGGTAAAACACAAATACATTAAGTGTTGGTCCAGTGTTTGGTGATACGCTAAAATAATGCTCTCGGGTGTAGTGTATTGGGAATGAGGAGCTGTGCCGCTGAACAGAGAGCCGGCGAAAGGCTTTCTCCCGCATTACAATTTTTGAAAAAAATCAACATTTTACCACTACTAAAACAGTTGCTGTTCTTTTTAATGTGCCGACATAATCCTTACCTTTTTGTGTTAACCCATGTCTTACAACAGACTGAAAATATTTTGTTCAATCTTTCCGCATTTAGAACTTCCCTGTTTATATATATTTCCCCTTAAACATTAAGCTGGAAAAATCCAAATAAGCATTAGCCACAGTAAATCTCACTCAAGTTATCTTTAAAACTCCCGTAAAACAAAGGGGCTCTGAAAGTGTTACGGGCATTTTCTATACAACAAAGTAGAAAGAAAAATGAAGTGAAATAATATATATAAAAAAACCCCAGCAAATTCATTTAATATAGCATTGATATCAAAGTCATGGCATCCAGTAGCGAGATCAATATCACAAACATACTGTTAATATTAACGATGTACACGGTCAATAGGGACAAGCAGACACACATATAGAAAAAGACAATATAAAGGTATCAATAAACAGAAGGTAAGAAAGAATGACTATAAAAAGAATAACGCCTTGGCTTGGCTGAATTCTGATTTTTAAAAGAATCACATTCACCTTGAATGACTATCGAAAACAAGTTAGAGGTGAATTTTCTATGGAAATAAATCCAGGTCTATTATGATTTAATCAATTTCTATATAGACATAAACGTGACCAAACATGATACAATATCAAATTGTCATAGATATATAACAGAACATAGAAATAGAAAGTATTTAAATGTTCATAGCAAACCTAGCAGCTGCTGTGTTTCATTGAGGAAATTAAATCGATCTTTCTTATCCGTTATCGGTGTTTATTCCGAAGGATGAAAAAAATAGGAAGTTTTTTTTGTTTTTGGTCAAACACTGAACTTAAATGTAGTAAAAGAAATCGGTTTCCAATTTAAGGAAGAAAACGTCTTAACAGGGATGAAATAACAAATATTATGGTTGTGAGGGTTATGCTATTAAAGAACGTGTGGAACTGAGGATGTTTGTTTTCATTTATTAGTTTATCCTGGTTGTCACAATATACACACATGTTGCTGTCGGTGGTGGGGAAATAAATCCTCACTCGGCAATAAAGGCAGAAACAGAAATAAGGAGCAGGAAATTAGTGGTAATGTTAATAATTAGGTAAATTACTAAAATATAAAGAATGCACCGGAATGGTGTTTGAGTATATTAAGTTTAAATAAAGTTCTACTTACGTTTATTTGAGATATCCACATGTAAGAGCGGACGAAAACTGTTGGCGGAAGTTTGGAATTATACTCTCATAACCAAAAGCACTTACTTTAAAATTACTTTTAAAAATCCAGATTTCTTATTTCCACTCTAGTAGAATCAAAGAAAGTGACAGTTAAAATACATCAACATCTCTAACTGATAAAAAAAAGTTGACATTTACTTTAATTTTCATTGATATAACAATAAGCAACTGCTTAAAGAGTTCTTTTTCAGTGCCATTAGATGTTTATACTCCCCAATTTTAAAAGTTTGCTTTCTTAGTAAAAGACTTCGAATAAAGTCTGCTTGTATTTTTCAGCTGCTAATCTAATCCCATAAGATGCCCTTTAAAAATGATAATGATTTGTAAATTATTTAAGCATTATTTCTCGTTTTAATTTTGTTTCCCTTCCAAAGAGCGGCATGGGCTAACTAAATTTCAGAGGGAGGAAGACTTTTAAAAGAATAGCCTTAAGAAAGAACTTCCTTTTTAGTAATAATTACTTCAGTTCGGACCAAGACAGAAAAGGTGAGCATTAAATTATTTGTGTTTCTTGCATGAAACAACCTAGAAATTGCATTGCTTTGTTAGAATCTAACTTCATTCTTGCAATTTCCATTCATTCCTTATTCAAACACACTTTTTCATTGTTGGGAGTCTTAATATGGGCAAAAATACCGATGTTTATTAATTTTAAAATTATTAAACTTTTCTTTTCACTCAGTGATTTAAAAAAAAAAATTGCAATTAATTAGCAGTCAAAGCAGACGTCATTGATAAAGTTATGCTATCAGAATTGATAATGTTTTACTGCAAAGATTTTGCTTTGCTGTGTTTAAATGTCACTTGCAAGTGCGCCTATCTGTCGCTTTCGCCTTCTTGCGCTGATTAGATCGGCATCTAACAAAGCTAACTTTTCCAACTTTATAACGACGACGCCTTTGAAAGAAAATTTATCGGAATTACACACACGTATATTGAAAAAAAAAACAACAAAAAACAAAGTAGTTGGTCACTTTTCCATTCTCATACAATAAATTGCTTTCATTTTTCCATATTTCTCTCAAATAGTATAATATTATTTAGATACTTCTCCAATAGGGAACTGGAATGTCTGCAGACTTGCCATCTAGATTTCTGAAGGATTAATTTATCACACACACAGACAGAGCTGACGTATTGAAATTATTATTAATATTTTTTTTTGCATATATTTGAGTTCTATTTAAATTGTTTTCTAATCCTATAAACTATTGAAGTTACAAATACTCATTCATAGTATGATGATAGGAAAAATGTAAACTAATTTATTTTTCATGTTTAGCTTTTTTAGAGTCAGGATTTGACTGCTATTTTTCAGCGTGGTGGTATCTCTTAGATACCCTGTATTATAATTTAAAATAATTATTACCTTTGATGGTTTTTATTCCCATGCTGACCACTTGATAAGATCAATATTTTAAATATCGATCTTATCCTTATATATATATATATATATATATATATGTGTGTGTGTGTGTGTCTTTTTATCAATGTATCTTTTATAGCTTCCTATAAATGCACGCAATCATTGTGTTATAGAATTTTTTTATGCGTGTGTGTAATGATGCAGGGTATTAATTGTCGTCTTTTTCTACTTTCAAGACTGAGAGATTCGCAAAGCTGAGCCCATGCACCTACGCACGCTTTGTGTTAGTTTGCTTACAAGTGCCAGTTAAACGAAGACCAACCATCAGCCAGTAATCTATGACGTCTTACTGACTTGCTACAATCTGTTCACAAGGAATTGTCTGACTTGAACAGACCAGAACCAGTTGTGGTGAGGCAACCAAAGCAATCACACGGTTTCTGTTGATGGTGCAAACGGTTATTCTCCACTCGGAGTACCTACCAAAAATGGAACTAAGCTTTCTCATCCTTCTTAATCTAGCCACACTTTGGGGTAAGTATTTTCTCTTTTCCAAATTATTTTCTTCTAATTCCGTTTACATCTTGTATGTCGCAAATGAGAGCATCAGTTTTCACCAATTTTGAATCGTATGCTTTCGGAATCTCTTTATATAACAAGTGCATTAGTGCGAACGTTTAGCGCACGGAGGTCTCATAGCTTCGATTCTTTGATGTACCAATCTCACTTCACTCATTGTGAGAAAAGCATGAATATCGCACATTTATCTTACTTTATAAACACTCAAGAATTCAATAATTACCGGCTTTATTGGAAGATCTTCACTTAGGTAAATGTCAAAGAATGTTTTGACAATGTTAGGAAAATATTTGGAAATGTGGTTATGAGGGCTAATTTGAGGTGCTAAATCCAGAGTTCCTCTAGTTGTTGTTTAGCCCTAGGTCAGCTGTAATTGACCAAATCTATCTTCAGAGGCGCTAAGCCGTGGCCATCCAATTTTATTTTCTAGTATACTTCCTTAAATTGAAAGAAAAATGGTCTGCTTTTTCTAGCGGGTCGAGTCACTATGTAGAGCATGTATGGGTAACCTTTTTCGAGAAACAAGGCTCATCATCCGGTGGGCCGCACTCCTAAAAAGGTTTTAAGGTAATTTTTCGTTTGGTGTGCCATTCAGAAAGTCCCCGCGGACTGCTGTTTGCCCTTGACCATTGTAGGGGCTCTCTTTTTGACTTGATGAAGGAACATTTTTAAAGGTAAAAACTCACGATTGTCGGGCACTGATTCGCTTCAGCGTGTTATTTATTTATTTTTTTGTTTAAATTTTAAATGAGGCACTTATTTGACCATGTTGCAGAATTCTTGAGCAAAATAATGAAATCTACGTATCTTCAATAATGAAAATATTACTATAGTATTTTTGGGGGTAATTTTTCAGATTAATACCCGCACGATCTTCACTAGGGTTTTAGGGTTAGTGTTTAGGGTTACGGTTAGGGACGGAATTCCCTAACCGTTACCGTAACCCTAACACTCTAGTGAAGAAAGTGCTGGTGTTAATCTGAAAAATTGCCTTTTTTTGCTTTTGGAATCTCGATAATTACCAAGTACACACCCAATGTGTCTATAGTCAGTATGATGGTGACAGTAATGTATAAATATAGGAAAAGGAAGGATACAAGTGAAAATTGTCTGAAAGTTTTAACTAAATATAATTTCGGTGGAATTTTTCTCACACCATTTACTTCAGAGAACCCCGTATTCAGGATTACCACTTTCTGTGCTGTATATATTTTCTTGAAAGAACTTTTCATATTATAGAAAACGCACTGTACTAATACTTTTATTATTTTTCTTGGGTGTCCTACAATAGATCCCTTACCCTATGGAATCCAGGAATATGAATGAAATAGACGACTTAACTGGGATTTGAACACAAATTTAGTTACAAGTGAACCGGATTTTTTTTTTTTTTAGCAAAGTCTGTAATCTGACGTTCTGCGCTCGATCGTCTCCTCCAATGTTATATCAAAAATAGTTATCAATATAAAGAATACTGTTGTGAAATTATGTAGTGATCCAATGTACATCACTCAGAATGAGTTTTGAAAGCATTTCAGTCAATTCGAAATTTAGATAATTTGCTGGAGGTTACAGAGAACAAAAGCTGTCAGAAGAATTAGTGGGGAAGCTGGTGGTAGATAAAACAATTGCTTTCTAATTGAGATACCAATTTTAAGATCAGTGTTGTAATAGATTTAGAATTGATTAAAATAGTTTCTTTCCAACAGATTTTCATTGTTTTCAAGTTGAAACTTGAGAAAATTGTTATCTCAATGTTTGTACTGCTAGTTTTATACCAGAGTCAAAATACCGAACAAAATATAAAAAGTAAACTTTTCGTTTTATATATATATATATATATATATAT
>NC_068986.1:66259908-66261439 GCF_001194135.2 Octopus bimaculoides | reverse complement strand
GAGAATTTTTATTAAATAAACTTGTATGATTTAATTTCTCCCAATTTATCCATTCATTGGATCTTGTTAAATTTCTTTCAACCACTTGAAACTTTTACACCATACTTTAAAAAGTGTGGTTTTGATGTAGTTTTTTGCATGCTGGTGACGAAAATTAGTTTCGTCATCAGAAAGTTTGAGAAAAATGAAATTTTTTTGAAATTTAAGTGGCTAGAAGAAATTTAACTACTTCTCTCACTTATAATTCACACATGGCTATGTGGTAAGAAGCTTGCTTTCCAACCACATGGTTCCGGGTTCAGTCCTACTGCGTGGCACCTTGGGCAAGTGACTTCTACTATATAGCCTCGAGCCGACCAAAACCTTGGTATAGAGAAACTGTAAGAACCCCGTCGTATATATGTGTGTGTGTGTTTGAAGAAGCTCCCCACAACATGTGTTGCTACGTTTACGTCCCTATAACTTAGAGGTTCGACAAAAGAAACCGATAATATAAGTACCTTAAAAAAATGCTGGGATCGATTCTTTCGACTAAAAATTCAAGGCGGTACCCCAGTATGGCTAGTCTAATGACTGAAATAAGTAAAAAATAAAAGAAAATACTTAATTCTTGTTTGCGTTTAAATTTTTGCTCTTAAAGTCAAACAATTAATTTGTAAAGAGTTCAAACAGTTCAATAAATCATTTGCCGCGAGAAAGAAAAGTCTAACGTCTCGAGCTGAATACTTCGGTTGGAGCTGTTCCAGTCTGAATCGTTTCGTTTCTCTATGACGAAGGGTTCTGTCTGAAACATTAGATTTTTCTTCTTCCCCACGGCATAAAATATATTCCACCGCTTGAGTTATTTACATCACTATACTTATGAGGCAGAGTGTCAATAGTTTCCTCAGATTCTACTATTTCACTGTCACAAACCTCCGCTCTAGCGAATGTGGAGGTATTGTTTTTAGTCGTGTTTGTTTGTTGTTTTGTTCGTTAGTTTGTCCGTGGACAAGATATCTCAAGAACCGCTGGAGGGATTCGAATGAAACTTTCAGGGATGTTTGGCCTCGTGACTGGCACGAGCTGATTAGATTTTGGGATCGATCCGGTACCGGACAAGAATTCTGGTTATTATTTGGAAGATTTTTTGGCATAACTCCAAATGTATGCCTAGCTCTGATTTTGCTTCCTCATAACTTTGTGAAAAAGCGATATTTTCAAGTAAAACTTTCAACAGATACTCTTCAGGTGGTGTAAGTTACGATCATATCAGAATTTGATGTGGAAGAGAAAAATGGTGTGGGAACGGGGGCGGATAATTCACACACCTCATCAAAACGTGTGTGGGAACAAAGTTGTGAATTATCCGAACCGCAACCCATTTTTTTCTTTCACATCAAATTCCAAGACAGTCGTAACCTAAAATATATCTCTTTATTTATTTTTTTTACTTGTTTCAGTCATTAGAATGCAGCCATGCTGATGCACCACCTTTAAGAAATTTAGTTGAACGAATCGACCCCTGTGCTTATTTCGTAAAGCCTGTTAT
>NC_068986.1:66252679-66259745 GCF_001194135.2 Octopus bimaculoides | reverse complement strand
CTCAAATCCACTCACAAGACTTTGGTTGGTGGAAAGACACTTACCCAAGATGTCACGTAGTGGGAAGCAAACTTCTTAAACAGATCCACGCCTGCGCCATATATGTAGACAATTTTAACACAAGATATCCTATTTCCAAAAACTTATGAGGAAACAAATAGGTGTGTGAATTATCCGATACTTTCCACCTCTCCAGAAAAAAAAAAAAAACTTTTTTCATTACATATTTTGATATATCCTTAAGTCTACACTATGTAAAATGTATGTCAGGAAAATTTCATTAGAGAAATATATATTTTTCAGAAAGTTATAAAATCGAGGCGGGGCACATATCTGTAGTTATGTCTGTTAATTTTATAGTAAATTGAATTAAATTCTTGTTAGCACTAGGTTGCACAGATGTAAAAGTTAATTTTACAAACTAAGTGTATAAGATTCAATGAGATAGCTTTTGAAATTTGAGAACAACGACAATAATTAATCGAATCGGACAACTATTATTGTACAGATACATGTAGACTAAATTGCGAAAAAGAATTTAGTGATTTAAACCATTTTTTCTGCGTCGTTTAAGTTTTTGACAAGTAATGAAATATTTATTTATAGATTTCTAGCTGGAAGTGGACCCTGGTTGAGAATATTTATAAAGAAAAGGCATTTCAATCACAACTGTTTAATTCCTTTTTGTTTTTTTTAGGGTACATCGAATATAAAGCTTACTGCCTAATGTACATATTTTTTTAAAGATTGTAGTGTGCTTTGTAGAAGATTTGATTACTTTTTCTAGCAGGTCTAGTGACGAGGCTCTCTCTTTGGATCGTGGTAATATTAGTTTATTGCTAGGCAGAATATTTATGATGAATCGCTTAAAAAAGAAAGCCACAGGACTGCTACAAGTAAATTAGATTATTTTTTTAAAGCCATCATTACTTTTAGTTCTTTGTCTCTGCTTCTGCTGATATTTATGTCAATCGATGTATGTTGTGAAGGCAGTCGTGCAGAATGGTGAGGAATGGTTAGAAAGCCATTCATTCACTAAAAGATTGTTTCTGACGCTATCTAGGAAACCAGATAGCGTGTGAAACATTTTTAACTGTCTGAACAACTTTCCCATGACTTTGTCGAACCCCCCCCCCTCTCTCTCTTCATTGCGTCGATGTTTTAAGAAATATTCGGTTGACATTCTGTTACAAATATTCTGCAATTAAATATTCTACAGCACTTGAATTATAAGGGATGTGTATGTACAGATTTTATTTTTTCTTAGTTGATATAAACTATTATTTAGTGATAATTTATGGGATATAAAAACTTACACTGAGGTAAATTTATTTATGACAATAAACTAAATAATTCAAGTATATACATTTGTGTAAAAAGAACTACCAGTATACACTGAACGTTTAATATAGTACATATTAAAATGGTCTCAACTGTGCATGCACTCGCACGGGCACACGCACGCACGCAATGTGCATTCCAGAAGTTTTGAGACTTTTTCAGAGGAGACATTAATTTCAAAGAAGTACAAAACTCTAATCTCCTAAGAAGGATCCTCTGACGCTAGGGTAGCTAGAGGGGAGGGGGATCTACCCCGGGCAGCATTTTTATGGGGGTGGTACCACTTTTGGGTCAGCTGTAGGCATTATGTATTCTTTGTGGCAGCCTGTAGGCGGCACACACTCTAGTTACAGCAGTGTCCTCTCACTTCAATGCTCTTGTAGTGCTCCAGCTACTTTGTGAAGGCTCCATGGAAGTCCTCCATATTGAAGGTGTCCAGGACCTTTGTCACAGTCTCCTTCATCTTCAAAATAGCTGTCCCTGAGGTTTTCCTTCAGAAATCATGGGGAGCATGTCTGGACTGTAGGATGGATGAGGGACAATTTTGATGTCCGTCTCAGTCAAGTAACTGGTTACCAGGATGCTCTTCATTGAGCCCCCTTGAAACAAACTATGCACATGTTCAGATATTCATGAATGTTTCTGTGTACATTTGCTATACAAATTCCAAACTGTATGCTTATTGTCTTTATAGACATGTGACAATCTTCATCCAGTAAATTGCAAAATACTCAACCAGCTCTGATGATCTGATGTCCCTCTCCCTCCCACACTTCTCATTGTCTCTCACCTCCTCTCTACTGTCCTTGAACCTCTTGTTGTAGAGAAAAAGTTGATCCATAAGTAATCTGGAACATCTCAAAAGTTTCTACAGCATTTTTGCCCAGTTGAACACAAAACTTTACTGCATAGTGAGTTTTTCAATGTCCTGACTGCATTCTGCTGACTAATCAGCTGTGACAAGCATTGTTTAGTAGGTTGTGTTTAAAGTGGTGTTACAGCTATCTCCTTCAATCTGGAATAACAGAAGTTGTCAGGCCAGATTCTTAGAAGTATAGTAATGACATACTAAAATTATAATAATCTAGACCAGTTATAACTGCTTCTACTAAAAAGTCTTAAAACTTTTAGAATGTACACGTGTGTGTGTGTGAGCATGCATTATCTTTGTGTGTGTGCACACACACACACATGCATACACACAAAGATAATAAAGTGTAGATTATTCATGAGTCCCTTGTTTCTACAATAACACTGTATAACACAAGTATCTTTACCTCTTGAAACACAAGAGCTTAAAACACTAGGTAGATTGAATATTTTTAATTTTCACATTAGGTGTAATCCTGTCCACATTATCAATACAAGTTTTTCTGAAAATAGGAGATGCACTACCTCACAATGTACACCATCACCATCCTCCACATTTGTTTCAAGGTTCAAGTTTTAATCATCAGCATTATCCAATCAATGTTCCAATCCCATCATTTGTAACCATAACATTGTTGTTTCCAGCTTGCATTACAAAGATAGTAATTTCTGCTGCTGAACAGTTATTTTTTATGTTTTTATAACTGCACATCTGCTCATCTATAGACATGAATCATAAGCAAGATTCATGTCTTGGAATAGGACATGATTCCTATTCTAAGCAAAATGACTTTTTAACCTGTCAACATGAGGACTATTATTTATAAATAATTAAGCAGTAATTGATTGTTTGCCCTGAAGTGAAAACACCCTTAACTCCATTTTAAATGTTTGAACCATTCATTCTGCAGTCTCATTTGACTGCAGGTGATAAGGGGGTGTTTTGTAAGGAAATGCAGCCTAAACAGACTACTGTTATGAAAATGCAGGGGTATTGTTTAATACCAAAACCTTTCTGAGTGAAAATTTACTTTGTAACACCTGTTTTCAGTTGACTTCTTCCAATCAGGAGCACAAATAATTTCTGACCACCCTGGAAAGGAATCCAGTGTGATAATCCGATGTGATGACTGATACCATTAACATGGTCATGATCTATTATTGTTTAAGGGCGTAACTCTTGGGCTGTGAATGGAGCCTGTTTATTTAAACATTTATTTTCACTCATTTAGGACATTTAAATATGTAGTCCTCGGTGCAGTGTGAATAGCCTGAACACCATGCTTCAATTTTTATGCAATTGCATAGCAGTAATGCTATAATGAACATCATTATGAATACTTTTACTAATTTGCTTCCTAGATACTTCAGGTGAAACATTGAGATCACCATGGTAAAGAATATCATTTTCTGTGTTAATTTATGTTTGACACACTTACAAAATGTTTCAGTCTCAGAGCAATTTCTGCAGACATTCTTTTTCAGTCTGGAAACGATGTTTATGTCATGCTGGATTATGCAGTGTTTTGAAACAAGACTACCTTGACATTACACATCAGTTCCTATTTAGTGTATGAAATAATCATCAACCTGAACTTGTATTCTGCAGTTGCTGTCTAAAATTTAGTGAACAGTGTGTCAATGTCAGAAATGGAATTTCCCTTGAATTTTGATATTAAAATTAAATACTGTCAAGTGTTTGGTTGGTCCACCTCAGTATTCTTGAAGAAATAACCTTTTGAAGTTCTTTGCTTAGATCAGTGGCTCTCAACCATTTTTTTTTATCTATGGACCCCTTTGATTCTTATTTTACTCAACTGGTCCCCCATACTAATTTGATGTTTAAAAAAATCCCATTACATTTTTATGATTAAATTTTATTAGGAATTCTATAAAAAAAAAACAAACTATAAAATATTTTGTGTATTATAGAAATATAACCAATTAATTGCAAATAAACTTTATCAACAAAATCTTGTATGAACCCCCAAGGGTCATGGGAACCCTAGTTGAGAATCACTGACTTAGATGAACTCAAGGGTTTTTTACTTAGTAAACAAATTTGATGGGCTGTGTTTGTGGTCTATATAAATGTCAATGCTTGAATAAAGTCAACAGCAATTAATCTCCATAATGAAATAGCATTGTGATAAAATCACTGATATAGATTTTTCACTGGCATCAGTTGTCAATAGGACAATTTTGTTGGCATCAAATACATTTGTAGCAAGTTTCTCAATAAGACTATACCAAATGCACTGTGCAGTTTGCAAATTATTCCACCATTTCAGAATATTTTGGCAAACATTGACCTAAAATATCACCAACTTTAAAAAGGTCTCCAGTTCTTTCTTATTAGAATAAACATCAATTTCCTTTTAACTGTTAAATACAAATTTATCTGAATTAATGATAGTCATATTTACTTACATCACTCACTTCATCCATTCTAAGTTTGGTCTTTTGGTTCAATTCCTCTTTAGGATAATCTGTATTTCTGATAGATCATTTTATTTTTTATATCATCTCCCATTCTTTTCTTTTTTATTTTACATGCTCAAAAATAACACTGCTTTGTTTTTGTGCCATAAGGCACATAACTGAACAAATAAATTGGAATGCTAATGGTAGTGATTTCTTTAACATTATTGTGTTTGGTGGTACATTCTGTCTCAGCTAATGAGTAAAAGGCAAATTAACTACTAGGAGTTGAATTAAACAAATCTTGATTAATACTAAAAGTTCTGTAGAATTAAGATAACTTTGTTTCAGCTATCCACTTGCATATTCGAACTGATCTATCTAGGTCATCCCACAGGATGCCCCAAGACTGTTTCCATACGTTTTCCCCATTCATCTCGATCTTCCGTAATGGTCCTCAGCTCCTGTACCCCTTCCATACCAGTATCCTCCAGCAAGTTGTCAATATAGGTCGTCTTCCTTTCCTGGTACTTCCTTCCATTGGTTGCCAGAGCACTAGCTTGTTAGCAATTTCATCATTGTGTCTGATGCAGTGTCCAGCTTGCCTCATCCTTCTATGATGTTATCCAGTTTAGCTTCAAGTGATCTTTTGCTTGCTTTGTAATTAAACACATTTACTTTATTGTTAAACACCTCAATTTGTTCTACACATTCATCACTTTTTTTTTAAAGTACCAGCAGCTTGAAAGTTCTTTTTGTTGCACGATTTAATGTATCCTCCAAGTGCATGACTGTGTGGTTAACAAAATGCTTCCCAACTACACGATTCTGGGTTCAGTCCCACTGCATAGCATCTTGTGCATATGTCTTCTGCACTAGCCCTGGACCAAAGCTTTGTGAGTGGATTTGGTAGATGGACACTAAAAGAAGCTGTCAACCAGTGTAGGTTTGTTTACATCCCTGTAACTTAGCAGTTTGACAAGAGATACTGATAGAAAAATGTACCAGGCATTAAAACATAAGTACTGGTGTCAATTTTTTTGACTAAAACCCTTCAAGGCAGTGAGCCAGCATGACCTTAGTCAAATGGTTCTCAATCAGGGTCCATATGACCCTTGGGGGTCTCTTTTACTTTTTTACTTGCTTCAGTCATTTGACTGCGGCCATGCTGGAGCATCGCCTTTAGTCGAACAAATCGACCCCGGACTTATTCTTTGTAAGCCTAGTACTTATTCTATCGGTCACTTTTGCTGAACCGCTAAGTTACGGGGGACGTAAACACACCAGCATCGGTTGTCAAGCGAAGTTGGGGGGTCAAACACAAACACACAAACATACACACACACATGCATATATACATATGAATATATACGACGGGCTTCTTTCAGTTTCCGTCTACCAAATCCACTCACAAGGCTTTGGTCGGCCCAAGGTTATAGTAGAAGACACTTGCCTGAGGTGCCACGCAGTGAGACTGAACCCAGAACCATGTGGTTGGTAAGCAAGCTACTTACCACCTATATAAGATTTTGTTGTTAAAATTTTGGTGCAATAAATTGGTTACTTCTACAATGCACAAAATATTTTAATGATTTTTTTTTTATACAATTCCTAATAATATTTAATCATATAAATATAATGAGATTTTTTTAAACATCGAATGACTATAAGGGTCCATTTGAGTAAAATAGAAAAGAAATGGTTTAGAATTACTGCTCTAGTCCAATGACTGAAACAAGTAAAAGATTTTAAAAAATCACAAAGTTTGTATTTTGGTAACTTCTTCATCTTACTTATATGATAGGCATTGACAATTTTAGACTCTACTTCAGAAGGAATGTCAACTGTTGAAACACAATATCATCTCCCGTTGATGTTATATGATATTCACAGATGCATTGAGTGACATATTTCTCAACCACCGTTGTTCCAACATCCTTGACCCAAGAGATGTTATATATGCTTTCAAAGAATTTTTTTGTTTTAATTTTTCAATACTTTTGTAACCTTGACCAAGACTAAGCATTTTATCTGATCAAATTCATCCTATGGTTGCGGAACTGTTTCCAGGGGGAAACGCAATCTTTCAGGATGATAATGCACCAATTTACACAGCTAAAGTTGTTACTGAATGGCATGAGGAACATTCTATTGAAGTTGAATATCTTATCTGGCCACCACAGTCCTCAGATTTCAATATTATTGAACATTTGTGGTGCATTTTAGAAAAACAAGTAAGGAGTCGATATCCTCCACCATCACTACAAGAACTAGAGACTTTTAGCTGAAGAATGGACAAAAATTCCTTTGGAAACAATTCAAACTTTGTACGAGTTCATACCTCATAGAATTCAAGCTGTAATCACTGCCAAAGGTGGTCCTGCCCCATATTAAAATAAATTTGTTTGAAATTTTAAGGTGTTTCCATTATTTT
>NC_068986.1:66244290-66252265 GCF_001194135.2 Octopus bimaculoides | reverse complement strand
ACTAGGCTATAGCCAACACTGCCAGATATTTTGAGCATCTCTGCAGTGATTCCTGATGGGCCGGGGGCTTTCCCGGTCTTCATACTCTTAATTGCTTTATCTACCCTGGTACTATCAACTCGGATAGCTGGTCCCTCTATTGGGTCGACATAAGGCAGGCTCTCTTTCTCCCATTCAATATGTATATAGATGTATATATATGTGTGTGTATATATATATTTATATGTATGTGCATGCGTGGTGTGTATGTGTGTATATATATGCATATATATATTGGAGCCTGGTGTTGCCATCCGGTTTCACCAGTCCTCAGTCAAATCGTCCAACCCATGCTAGCATGGAAAGCGGACGTTAAACGATGATGATGATGATATATATATATATATATATATATACATTCACTCACAAATACACTTACTCCCCCTCCTATAAAAAGCTGTCAAAATTCTTCTGAATTAAAATAATTTTGTTGTGTGTTCCCATAGTGACTTTATCTATTACAATTCTTGCTCAGGAAGAGGTATTACATATTTGTGCTAAAAATAAAGCCTCTTGATCATCTGCAGGAAATAGTAAATATGTTTATTTTCAAATGGTGTGGGCAGTAGGTCTGAGTGGGTGGCCTTTGATTTGATACTGAAATACCAGTAATTTGGAAACACTAGAAAATGAGGGTGAGAAAATATTTCTTAGAAGTACATTTTAAAGCAAATTATTCAAGAAGATTATTTAAAACCATTTGCAAACTTCTTATATTGAATCGTAAAGTGTTTTTCAAATGATATATAATGGGAGTGGGCTTGACTGTGTGATTAAGAAGTTTGTTTCACAACTATGTTTCCTAGTGTGATCACACTGTGTGGCACTTTAACCCTTTAGCATTTAGATTACTCTGTCAAATTCAATATTTATTAATTTGCAGTTTTAAATTAATCATGCATAATCTCGTAATTTTGAAATGTCAATGATATGATTATATATTTTTAGATTGACATTGTAAGGTAGATGTAAGATTTTAACAGTTTGAACATAAAACAGGTAGAATATTTGGGCTGGATATGGCCAGTTTAAATGCTAAAAGGTTAAGCAAATGTCTACTTTTGCCTTAAGTTAGCTACTGACCCTGGGGTAGAATCTGTCAGAAATTACAAGCACCTGTTGTATGCATATATGCATGCATGAATGTTGTGTGTGTTTGTGCATGCTCGCCATTACTTGTAGACATTATGGCTAATTAATTGAGGATCTCTGGAATAAAGATATCCCTTGTTTGAAAACTGGTAGCATCTGGTTCAAATAACTCCCCATCCGAATCCATGCAAGCATGGAAAAACAGACAATAAAATGAAAACACACACACACACACACACCTTAATTCAATCATTGAAATGTGGCACCACCTTCAAAAGTTTAGTCAAACAAATTACCCCCAGCACTTATTTTATTGGTCTTTGCTGAACTGCTAAGTTATGGGGACCATAAACAAACCTAGACTGGTTGTCAAGCAGTGGTGGGGAACACACACAAAGACATGCATACATATGTACATACATACATGCATATATATATATATGTGTGTGTGTGTGTGTATGTATATATATATATATGTATATAATATAAGGGGCACCTAGATTTCACAGGATATATTTAAACTAGTGATATTACGTCTTCAGTGACATATCTTTTAAACTCAACTTTAACATCCATTTATCACTTTACAGTGACTATTTCTTGATGCGTTTATATGTTGTTCCTTTGACATTTTTTAATGTTTTTGTACATTCTTGTGCAGATCAGATGAATCTGAAAATTCATCTAAATAACCGAACAAAAAAGAATCTATTTCAATTGTTATAAACTTTGATTCTTGTATAATGCCAAACATTACAAATGTAATGGCACTGATTTTCAACTAGTTTGACCAAGTCATACACACATCTTGACACATTATAAATATCAGTTGCAAACTTTAACCCTAAACTGACCATATCTAGCCCAAATGTTCTACCTGTCTTATTCAAACTGGCCAGATTTGGCCTCCTACATGTACTCTACAATGTCATACTAAAAATATACAATCATGTCACCAAATTTCGATGTCATAATGCATCATCAAAATTTCAAAGCTTTGAAATAATGTCTGATTAATTCAAAACAATGTGAATAAACAAGCATTACATTTGACAGAATTATCTGAATGTTAAAATAACAATTTTAACAGTTTAACACTAGGGTGCCAATGTTCCTCAAAATAAAACTTAAATAGTAAAATAACCAGACTATACTATCCACACATGAAAATATTTCCCAAAATTAACAATATAAACTGTGAAGATTATAATCAACAGAAATTTTATAGAAGCATATAGGAGTAAACATGGCTGCATGCGTAAGATGTTCACTTTGCAACCATGTGGTTTCAGATTCAGTCAAACTGTGTGGCACCTTGGTCAAGTGTCTTTTGTTATAGTGCCAGGCCAGTCAATGCCTCGTGAGTAAATTTGGTAGAGGGGAAACTGGGTGGAAGCACATTGTGTTTGTGCATATATATATATTTTTTTTTATTTGTTTCTTTATTAACACAATGGTGAGTTTATTTTACCTGTTGCCAGTATCCTGTATCTCTTAGTAAGCTATTTAATTCTGTTTACCTCTTCTCAACATGTATCAGCTAAAATGAAATGGCAACACAAACTTATTTTATCTGCAGGTGTTTGTTTTGTTGGGTATTGGGACATTAAACTCAATTCGGAATAAAGTGTCAGTTCATTTGGGAATGTTATATGAGATAGCTTGGCAATCTTATCCACTGAAAACATGAAACCACATTGAGCATTGACCTTTAAAAGCCCACCAAAGACATTTTATACGTTGATGAAATGTTATGAGGGAGATCTTTTCAAGAATGTTACCTTTAACAGATATTAGCATTCTGTCCAGGATTTGTTAACTTCCTATACCTATCAATATTACAGAAATGGGTGTTGAGTGACTGGTCTATCTACAACCTATACCTTGTTGGATGTTACATGATATCTTTTGTTTCGACCAGGCTAATTATTCTAGAAGAATCTAGTTGATTATACGTATATGGCCTATGGATATTAATTCTTTAACTCCTTAACCCTTTTGTTACCAACCTGGCTGAAACCGGCTCTGGCTGAAACCGGCTCTGGCTGAAACCGGCTCTGGCTCTGAATACAAATGTCTGGTTATTGTAAGTTCTGAATTAAAATCTTCCACCAAACCTTAGTCACAATTTATGTTCCTAACACTAGCTGAATGATAACTAAGTTATTTTACTAAATTCTTTGTTATATATAAAGTAATTGAAAGAAACACAGAGCATCTCAAAATAAATACAGTAACGAAAGGGTTAATATATTGTATACCTCCAACTCCTTTATTTGTAATTAAACTAATCACATATTTCTTGTATTCACTGAAGCCACACAATCCACATGGCTAGTGTGAATCCTCAGGTTACTTTCTAACATCCTAGCCCATTAAAGTTTCAACTTAAACGTCATAGCTCTATTGCTGTGGCATTTTTGCATTTATTAAAGTTACAGACAATTAAGCATAAGGCAGAATTTAAAAAATTGCAGATGGGGGACTTTTATTTGAAGACTAAATTATAAAAAAGCAAAATTTAACATTAAAATCCAAGAACATCTTTGTTTGCCAGTTCAAAAATCTAAAATACTTTAAACTTAAAAGGCTAAATACATAAAGTAACTTAACAAATGACTATTTTAAAAGAAATAAATTCAGGTTAAAAGGGTTGCTGAAAAGTTCCTGGCTTTAAGGGTATCATGGAAGGCCCAGTTGGAGGTCCAACCTTCCAAGTTCTTTTACAAGGCTTAGAAAAACTGAATGACTGCTACAATAAACGTGTGAATCTGATTCTCCTGTATTTTCTTGTACTCAAAGCCAGAAACTTTTCAGCACTCCCTTGTATATAACCCTTCTTCTTTGAGATTAAAGCATTGTTTGAATATAAAATTCCAGTAAATATGGTAGGAAGATTATATGAAATAGAATAAAAACTCTCTTGTTCAGGATTAAAAAGTTTATCCCTAAAAAATTTATTAAAGAACACCTATCTGTTGAATAGGTGTTAAATAGAAAAAATTGAATCTAAAATTTATGAACATCTGGTTCTTAGAGACAGAATAATGTTTACCAGATCCTAAAATGTGATTAGATTATTTTTATATTAGTATCTGTGAAATTGGAAATTTTAACATGTTCTATATTACATTTGGAGTAGGTATATTTTTACTAGCTCTAGTAATCCAATAATATATCCTTCTGGCTGCAATTTTTCAACTCCATGGCCTTGATTATTCAGTATAAATTCCTTGTGATAAATGAAAGGTAAAGCTGGTCTTGTTAGAATTTGAGTCCAGACTGATAATGAACTAGATTCACCCATAAAAAAAAAAAAAAAAATATCTGGCATTCCACTCTCTTGCCAACATTTCCCAGCTTTAAGGATAGGTTAACTATGTTATTTGCTATAAATGGAATTTGAGGGCATGTTTGGTGCTGTAGAAATGTCATTTTTCTTTTCTTCTTTTTCATTATAGAGATAACTCTCTCTTAGCTTGCCTTAACATCATACATTAATTAGTTTGACTTGTGTTAGTTTCCAACTGTTATTTGATACTAATGTATGTGTTTATATAACAAACCTATTACATATTTCATTTTTATATGGAATGGATTTAAATAACAAAATTGTTGGATTTTGTATATTTTCTTTGTGTGTGTGGACACATTGAGCTTATATATTAATTTCTTATTTTCATCATTATTTAATGCTTTTGTCCCATGCTGAAACGGCTTGGATGATATGACAGGAACTGATGTGTTCCAGGACTGCATCTGTCCCCAATGTCTGCTTTGGCATGTATATCAAAGAAATTCTGAAGTATTTTTGTTTGTGCTTGACCCTAAAACATTGTTAAAAAAGAAAAAAAAAAAAAAAACCAGCGTGAGGCTAATGTTTAAATGTTGCATGAAGAAGTGTTGACCACTAAAAGTAAAGGCAAGTTATAGCAGAGAGACACCCAGGAAGACCTGAGATGAAGTATTGAAGACTGATCTCAAAATGCAGGGTGTTACAAAGATGACGAGGTATGTGGAGCATTGCTGTTCTCAAGAAGACCTGCACACCACAACAAAATTGATATCCTAAAACCAAGGTGCCATATAAAAAGCATTGGTGTGGGTGCTGGTGTCACATAAAAAGCACTGGTGCTTGTGCCATATAAAAGCACTGGTGCTCGTGCCATATAAAAGCACTGGTGCTCGTGCCATGTAAAAAGCACTGGCACTGGTGCCACATAAAAAAACACCCAGTACACTCTGTAAAGTGGTTAGCATCAGGAAGGGCATCCAGCTATAGAAACCAAAACAAACTAAGGGACTTGTTGTGGATCCTGGCCTTAGCAGTTCCTGTCAAGCTGTCCAACCCATGCCAGTATAGAAAATGGTTGTTAAATGTTAATGATGATGATCTGTGAAATTTCTTGCTTAGACTGGTTTCTTGCTGTGAAGATGTTTAAAAGACAGAGGGGTGTGTAGCAATAGTTTTATTAACCTCCTCCACAGGAAATAGCAATTCATGTTAAACTAAATAACTAACTGTAAAGCAATCTCACTCAGATTGATGTAACAGTGGTTAATTTGTATGCATTATGCACATTTGTCATCATTGTGTAGGTGTTTGTATTCTGAGAAAAATACCAAATTGCTAGTTGTAGTTTCCTATTTTCTTTTCTTTTCTCTTTTTGTTAGGCAAGGTCTGTATGTATATATCATTATGAGTTTGAATTTGATATATTTTAATTCATAATAACCTGCTTTTAATATATTTTGAAAGGTTTTTAATAAATACAGTTGTTGGACAATAGAAATCAAAATATATTGGCAGTGTAAAGCAGTGTGGGAGTAGGTGTTAAATTTATTATGGAACTTGATGTCAAAAATTATAAAATGTACCATATTTTGTACTGATAATTTTTGTCATTTATCAACTTGATTGGCATTCTCTCTTCAGTACATTTTTTGTCTTTATTTATTTCATAGAATTTATTATAGTCATTAAATTGGAAGAAATAAATGTTATATTCATCGGTCTGCTCTAAGTTGATGCTTCAAGTCAACTGTTTCTTCCATGTAATCCGATGGTAATAACAATGGAATTCTAGTGAAAGCTGCAAAGTTTTAACAAATCGGTGCATCATAGATTCTGTTTTAAATGGAAACACACATAATTTAATGAAAGATATGTAAGTTTTTTTCTTCTTGGTTAGTCAGATCAATCCTGATTGAGTAAATCTGATTAAGTGTTCTGGCCATCACTTCTACTTTTTTAAAAAAAATTTTCAGCTACAGTTTAGTTATGATACATTATTCAAAGTTTGTTTTTCTCTTAAGACTGCAGAGTATAATTTGAGATTTGACTGCTATTTCTAGCAGGTTATGCAAATCACAATGGCTCCTTCATCAACTCATAGGTGGTTTCTAGTGCTACATATTGCAATTTAGAAAGCAGCAGCTACCAAAACAAATCAAACTTGGTGATATCAATTAAAAATGGAATCTAATAATTTCATATTTATTCTTTCTATATGTTATTCTCATTGGGTCAGTTTTGCATAGGAATAAGTTGTTAGTTCTGATTGAGTAGACTCATGTTCAAAGACAGTCTTTTTTGTGTATTTTTGACTACATTACCTAAACGTAGCCTTACTTTTTTTCAAGATAGTAGGTTGTGATTTGAGCTGCTATGTCTAGCAGGTTGAGCAGCTGTATAGATGGTCCCTTAGTAACTCATATAAATTGCTGTTGGTATTGAATAGGTTGTGCTAACAAAAGTAAATGAAATTCTCGATCTGGAACATTTAGAAACAAAAAACATTTCCATGCTAATTCATGAATCAGTATGAATTTTTCATGAACCCTAAGTTTATTATTTATTTGTGCTTTTCAAATATGGAGCAGTCAGCTGCCCTCTGTTTTGCATTTCATTAATACCATATAGTGTTTTAGTCTCTTGTTTTATATGCTTGGATTTGAAATGTTAATAATTTAATGTAGTTGCTGTTGAGGCCATTAAACGCAAAGGGTTAACTAACTGACATCAGAGATTTACATATAAGTAATAGCCATTATTAGACTTGATAGCTTTTAAAGGTCATTCAAAGTATGCCAAGAAAATTACTCATTACATCGTAGACATTGTAATAAACTTCTTGTGGTCAAATATGTTTCACTTGTGTAGTCATTACAAATTTGTAATTTCAAGTACTTAATCATACAATGAAATTTTAAAGAGGAGCACTCATCTTTCTTTATGACTAAACTCAAGATTCTTTGATGAGACTATAATAAATTGAAATGATGGTCAGGAAATACATTTTCCTTCCATTACTTATATTTTAATGCAATAAAAGCATGTATAAGTGTAATTTAAATGTTTTATTTATAGGAAGAGGAAATATTCAGTTTACAATTATACAGGTCTTTTTAACTCTTTTGTGATGACATTTTTAGTGGAATACACTGTATATTTCGTATGTGTATTTCGTGTGCAAGATTCTTGATGTGGATACGTGTGTTGAAAGAAATACAATTAAACCTTGGGAGAGGCATTATGCCAGTAATAAACACATGCACTGGTTCAGTCCTTTATTAATTTATATAGTTTTTGTTAAATTATTTCATTGCACTCTTGCAATCTCTTCAGTAACTTGTCTCTCCACTTCCATTTATTTTGAATGTATGATCTGGCGTTGTTTTGGCGTTGTTTCGAAACTGTTCGGTATGAGCATGTGAGTGTGTGCAAGCTCGTATGTGTGCACACTCATATGTGCACGCACTTATGTGTTCGTGCTTATATGTAAGTATGTGCGTCCATATGTGTGTTTGTAACAATTTCGTTTATATCAGATCAGATAGACTT
>NC_068986.1:66239284-66243977 GCF_001194135.2 Octopus bimaculoides | reverse complement strand
AAAGCGGACGTTAAACGATGATGATGATGATGATGATGATGCGTCACCGGGGTGTCTAGACAGGATTTCTATGCTAATTCTGTCCAGTACACCACCATGTTGTTCTTTGGCATGCTGGTAGAGCACCGAGGTTTGTTTTTGATTATTATAGTCCCTCCAATGTTCGTTTACACGCTCAGCCAAACTTCTTGCCGTTTCACCTATGTATATCGTGTTTCTGTTTTTACACTCACCATCCATACAGCTTATTTTGTAGACCACATTTCTGGCTTTGCAGTTGGCACCAGGACTATATTTGCAGGACTGTATATGTTTTCCAATTAATTTTGTCATTTATCTACTTGATTGGCATTCTCTCTTCAGTACCTTTTTTGTCTTTATTTATTTCATAAAACTTACTATAGTTGTGCCGGTGGCACATAAAAAGCACCATACAGGTGTGATCGATGCCAGTGCCACCCGACTGGCTCCTGTGCTGGTGGCACGTAAAAAGCACCATTCAAGCATGGCTGATGCCAGTGCTGCCTGACTGGCTCCAGTGCTGGTGGCATGTAAAAAGCAACATTCGAGTGTCAATGACAGTGCCGTCTGACTGGCTTTTGTGCTGGTGGCATGTAAAATCACCTACTACATTCTTGGAGTGGTTGGCATTAAGAAAGGCATCCAGCTGTAGAAACCTTGCCAGATCAGATTGGATCCTGGTGCAGCTTCCTGGCTTGCCAGTCCTCCGTCAAACCGTCCAACCCATGCCAGCATGGAAAGTGGACGTTAAACAATGATGATGAAGATGATGATTATATTGGAAGAAGTAAATGTTAACTTCACCGGTCTGCTCTAAGTTGATGCTTCAGGTCATCTGTTTCTTCCAATGAAACAGTTGTTAATTTGTATACATTATGCACATTTGTCATCGTTGTGTAGGTGTTTGTATTTCTGAGAAAAATACCAAATTGCTAGTTGTTTCCTTTTTTCCTTTTTTTCTTTTCTTTCTTTTTTGTTAGACCAGGCGTGTATTTATACATGATTATGAATTCGAAGTTGATATATTTTAATTCATTGTTTTTTATATATTACGAGAGGTTTGCAATAAATATAATTGTTGGACAATAGAAATCGAAATATATTGGCAGTATAAACTAGTGTGGGACTAAGTGTCAAATTTATGGGATTTGATGTCAAAAATTTGAGACCATTCAAAAATTTGGAAGGATTTTGTAAAACAACCCATTATTAAAGCTAGTGTTTGAAACTTTTAAAAACAGTAATTCATAAAATTATGATATAAGCTTTTTTTTTTTTAGATCAGATTTGAACTCTTTAAAATTGGCAGTTTCATGTCCAACACATTTTGTATGAAAATGGCTCCTAGCTTCTTAATCTTAAGGTTTTACTTTCTGATGGATGTATGATCTGTTGCTGAGAGGGGACTGATTTCACTTGTACATGTATATGTAACATCTGAAACTGCTACAAATGATAGATACACCTTTTCTCTTAATAAAGGAATCTGACCTTATTGCCATACAATGAGTATAGGGTAGTATTGAGGATGTTGGGACACCCATGATAGCAATTTAGTATGAAAGTAGAATAGATAAAAAAACTATTTTTTAAAAAAGCAAAGCAATTTAGAGCTGACTTGGTTAAACCAACATATATTAAAAAATGCGAATTTTATAAAGTATATTAGCATAGAATATTAAAGTTGGGTTTAACATGAGATCTATAATATATTTTTGTCCTAGAGATCTTTAAAATATTTCAGTTCACCTAAATCTTGGGTAATTTATTAAGATACATTTATTAGACATCATGGTTTGCTACAATTTCTACCCCATAACTATATCCATTCTCTTTCGTATTATTTGTAAATGTTGCATATTGTCATTCATGATGGGTTGAAAGAAATGGTGGAATGCCAGACTACTACTGCTATTTATATTCTGAGTTCAATTCTCTCTGGTATTGACTTTGCATCTTTCTGGCACTAATAAAAGTACCAGTGAAGTGATGTATCTAACTGTACTCCATACACTTAATTGAAAATCTTGTATTTATGTTAAAAATCATTCATGGGATTTATTTTACAAACACGTAATATCCAACATATTCTCGTTTCATCGGTGCTCCACTGTTAGAAATTGCTTTATATGTTTATGGAAATTTTTCATCTGAACCATAAAACCTTGTACTTGTTAATGGGCTTAAATGGAGATATCAGCTTTACAGCTACTCTTTATATTTTCTGTGATAATATTGTTCATGGAAGGTCACTGATAATGTTTACTCAGTGACCTGACGACTTGGTTGGTTCTTTTAAACTTTTGGGTATTTAATGTCAAATTTGAAGAGTATTGATATTTAGTATATAAATAATATAAATTTATGACATTTTATTTGGATTTTGACTGACTAATTAACATTATTGAAATCTCCTCAGATATTGTTCATAATGGTTTACATCTGGTTTTGGTTCTGCTGTAAACGTTTCTCTTGTAATACCCATACAAAAAAACACTAATGGCACTCAATCTCTTTTCTTGTTTCTAAATAAATATAAAGCAATTTTTAGTTTTCCTTTGTAGTGTATGGGTTGGAGAGGATATCTAAATGTTGTTTAGATGTATAATCAAAGACATTCCTGACCATCCTCCTTGTTTTGTATATCTAGGACTACCATAATCCAGTGTATCCTTCTTTAAGGCAGTATGATTTGAGGGAATCTGATTGCTGCTTTTAGCATGTTGAGTGATTGCATGAGGGCTCACTTTTTATTGTGTTTTATCTAGATCATGTTTTAAAGATCATCTTTGTCAACAAGGGTAAATGATTCTTGGGGTTAAAATGTAGTTGTACAATCAATAGCCATAATGTTTGCAGAAAGATTTCTCTGGAGAATTTTGAAATCCGAGATGAAGACAATTATTTGGTTGACATTCATAAATGGAAATCTGACGGCCTTTAACTCTGTTTCCCTTTTCTGATATTTGTAATCCTTAGATGTTAAAAATCTTTTAGAATTGTAACAAATTTTATAATGGTTACCATTTATAACTTTTCTAATTGTAAATCTTTTAGTGATTAAGTGAAGTCATGGAAAGGGAATAAAATCTACAAAGAAAGGGACAAAGAAAGTTTTAAGTCATTTGATCTAAAATGTTCATGCTGGCATGGAAAATAGATGTTAAATGATGAGGATGAGGATGATGATTTGTCTTCTGCATTAATTTTCTGGTTGTACACTAAATACATAATGTTGATTTCATAAGAGGTTCGCTGAAAGTGAGACATATTTTTCTCTGATGACATCAGTGTCACTAGTAAGTAAAGTAAAATCCTGAGCTGGTGACTGGAGGAGGAGGCTGTCCCCTGAGCCAGCATGCTGCTATATGATGTATTCTGGTGGTGATGTTATTCCACACTTTCCGATCCATTGCTGCTTGAATGACTCCTTGGGCTCATCCAACTACAATGAAGGGCAATGATCAAAGTCTTTCCAGCCTTTCCAGCCTTAACTACATTATATTTTTGTACATCAGTAACTATATTACATTGGATTATTTAAAATAGAGAAGGCAGCAAGCTGGCAGAATCATTAGCATGCTGGACAAAATGCGTAGTGGAACCTTTTCCATAAGTACAGGTTGAGCACTGGGGTTGATGCAATTGACAAGCCCCACCCTCCAAAATTTCAGGCCTTGTGCCTATTGTAGAAAGGATTATTTAATACAGAGGGTGTAATGTGAAGGAGATTTGGTTGCTATTTCTAACAGATGGAGCAATGCAGGTTCCCCTCCCCATTAATTGACAGAAGCCTACATCTTGCTTTTTGGTGGTCTTAAAAGTATCATTGATAACTACATTTTCTAAAATGTTTATTGTATCTCTAACTCTTCTCTACTGTACTAACTAAGATAAAAACATCAAGACATCTTTGCTGAATCATGTACACACTCAGAAACTCTTAATTGCACTTCCTCTTGTAGCTTCAGTGGTCTGATGAAAATTTCTGAAATTTTCTCTATATTTTGATACACTTATTTTTCTTTTTCCTCAGTGTTGTATGACTCATTTCAGTTTTCTCATTATTTTTTTTTTGGTTTTACTTTTCTTTGTCTCCCTGATATCAACAAGTTCTGTATATTTTACCTAAAACGGTTTCATAAAAAGGTTTTAAATAAAACTCCCTAGATAACAGAAATTGGGAAAGTTATAAAACCTAGACTTGTTGATTTCTGTTGAGTTCTCTGAGGAGACAGCTTTGATCTTAAATGTTTATTTTATTCCAGAATAAGTTTGAATTCTCTATATACACATCTGTAGTTGTATTACTTCTCTTGTTGCAAAGCTGAAGGAGTCAAATTTCTCATCTCTATCTAGATCATGCCAAATGATGACTCAGGAATTCTTTGAAACAGGGTTGGGTAGCTGGCTTCTTGACCTATCTATCCTACTACTGTTCCTTAGTTGCTGTTAAAAAAAAAAGAAAAGTAGGTTGAAGCAAAGGGAAAAATACTCTTTCCCATAACAAAAAAAACAAAAACAAAAATTTAGAATGGTTTTTGCAGTCAATGAAATCTTCTTCCCCAAATTGAGGATGCATACATTCACACCCTCTTTTTTTTTCTCCCTTGAAGAAGTTTGCATATATCTTCATGGAAGAAACTTCTGTATGTAAGCTTGCTTATATATA
>NC_068986.1:66212495-66238831 GCF_001194135.2 Octopus bimaculoides | reverse complement strand
TGCGGGTGGCACATGAAAGACACCATTTCGAGCGTGGCCATTGCCAGTATCGCCTGACTGGCCTTCGTGCGGGTGACACGTAAAAGCACCTACTACACTCTCTGAGTGGTTGGCGTTAGGAAGGGCATCCAGCTGTAGAAACTCTGCCAAATTTAGATTGGTGCCTGGTGTTGCCATCCGGTTTCACCAGTCCTCAGTCAAATCGTCCAACCCATGCTAGCATGGAAAGCGGACGTTAAACGATGATGATGATGATGCATATAAAAATATTTTAGTGTAGATCGTGCATGAAGTAAAACAATGAATTGGAAAGAATATATTTTAACCTTTTAATAAGTGCATTTAACATCTGTTTTCCATGCTGGCATGGGTTGGATGGTTTGACAGAGAACTGATAAGCCAGGGAGTTGTACCAGGTTCCAATCTGATTTGGTATGGTTTTTTTTATGGCTGGATGCTCTTCCTAATGCCAATCCCCCCAAGAGTGTAGTGAGTGCTTTTGACATGCTACCAGTTATGTGACACCAGCATCAGCCACAACTATGAGCTTCCTTGTCCTGATATGATTTAAGTTTTGCCATAATTGGTTTTTCAAAGAGTTGTAAAACTTTAAAGTATTAGTAATCTGTTTGTGAATCATTGCTCTACATGATCATCCTACCTGCTAGAAACAACCACCAAATCTCTCTCAAATAACACCTTAATATCTTAAAATAGGAAGGACATATTCGAATATTGTAGTTTTATGAGCACTTTTTTAATAGACTACAAAATAGTACAGAAAAGTACTTGACCATAGATAGGTCTGTACAATTGAGTCTGATCTGTCATTCTGTCATTTAACATTTGATTTAAAGAACATTTAGTGTCACTATTGATTTTCTTTTCAGCTGGACACAAGAATTGTTTAGAGAATGAGTACAGTTGATATAATTGATCCCAATGTTTGCCAGTATTTTACTGAGCCTTTAGGGGTAGAATGCATAGTTATACCCTTAAATAGTGTACTGCATTTAGCCTGGTTTTCCACTATTTCTGTAAAACTTATTACCCTATTTAGCGTTACTCTTAAAGGGTTGAAGTTTTTTCTGTTCTTTAACCCTTTGCCTGTCTCGTGTGTCTCATACACAAGGCATATTACCTTGGCATCCATGCATCGTATATGATACATATTCTAAGTTTTTTTTTCAACCACCAAAGTATCTTGTGATTTATGAAAGAAAAACTTTATATTACTCAAAATGTATGAAACAAGGGCTAACTAAAAATCTGAAAACAAGTATGAATGTAATAGGACAAACTTATGAAAATGCTTTTGACAGGCAAAGGGTTAACCCCATGTTACTCTTGATCCAAAAAGCTGACATTAGGCTAAGCAAGAAAAATAATTTATGGTCAAAAGTATTCCAGTTGTAACTTTCTATTTTTATTTTTTAAGCATACAACACCCAGTGTTACATTATCCAGTGTTCTTTTTTAAGATGGTTTGGTGAAGTTTAATGGAGATTTGGTTGTAATTTCTAGCAAGTCAAGTGACCATGGTGAAGCTCTTTCAATGGCTCAAGTGGTGGGTAATTGATTGTAATAGGAAGAATAGCTGTATAGACTAATGATTATAATTAATATTTGGTGTAGGACCCCAAGATGAAATCAAGGTAAGTGTACATTAACAATGTATGTAAAGCTAGATGTAGGGTGACAAAGTTGATGGAATATTTTGTTGCTCATAATGACTTTTTTCTCTCTGAATATGGTTTGCTATGTGTACATGATGACATGAGTCAACCACTCCTAAATATGATTGCTCACTTTCCTTCCCCTACAGTGCTTAGCAAATCTTAATTATATCCTTTAATGTTAAAGTAATTATTCTCATTACTGAAGTGTTGTGAGATATTAATTCATTTGTCAATTTAGTGGTTGTGTTTGAGTAATTGTGCTTCAGTGAATGTTTTATTTATTTATTTATTTATTTTTTCTAGCAGTTTGCATGGATGTAACTTGGTATGTGAATCTGTTTTGACAGTGTTTCTATGCTTAAGTGGGAGCCATCCTGCTTAACTTAGAAAGCCTTAGAAGACAGTTGAATCAATTAAAAGTATGCTTGTAATGAAAAGAAAGAACATTGACATACATTAGTGATATTTTTTGTTAAGAAAGACAAGAAAGACAACTCTGAATTCCTAATTGATTAAAAATTGAATAGGGAGATGCAGCAAGGAAAGGGTTTGATTTTTGGTAAAGCATCGTTTTACTTGTGCGTATCAGACCTTAGGGTAATTGTGATAATCTGTATGCATTTGAATTTATGTATATATGAGCAGTTACTTTGTAGCAAAGCCCTTTTCTTTTTGTAAAATGAAAGTTATAGTGAGTTAGGTTATTTTGCAATTTTACTGATTGTGAATGACAAGCAAAGCTGACCCTAAGAAGATGGAAAGTGAAACAAAATATTATTAGTATTATAAACATAGCTGTTTATTATGCATATAAACTTGAGTATTCTTGATTATTTCATAATTGTTTGCTGAGCACAGATACAGAATGACTGACAGGTTAAGAAGTTCATTTCACAAAGATAAGGTCTAGGGTCATTTTGGGCAAATGTCAGTTCCTTTAGCCATGGGTTGGCCCATACTTTGTGATTAAAGTGGGTAGACAGAAACTGCATAGAAGCTCATTGGGTGGATTGTACCTGTAATTCAAGAGGTACATCCTTGTTTTATACACTACAACATGCTGATTCTAACAATTATGTTATGGGTACCCAGGACTGTGGAATACTCAGCCACAGTAGATAATTCAGTGGATTGAACAAATGAGTTGTCAAATGGTAGAAATCCACCATCATCAGCTTTTGCTGAGCCAATGACGGGTGGGGTTCTCTATGTGATTGCTCAACCTGCTAAAAGTAGCAGCTAAATTGCCCTCAAATCACAATATAATGGGACTCTGAAGTACATTGTGGTTATTTGAACTGCCAGAAATAGCAGTCAAATCTCTCTCAAAACATATTCTATCTTAAAAATAAAAAAAAGGGGAAAGATACATACAATGTAATGTTAAATCCTTCCACTTCAGAAAGAAAAAAAAATGCAGATGGAATGGTCATAAGGCTATCGAGTCAGGATTGACCTAAATGATTGTAACCCAATAATAATGGAGTTAAAGAGGGTACATTTATATTGTCATTTCATTTGCTTAAAATGGTTGCGAAATTGCTCTCACATTACACAGTTTTTTTTTAAAAGGGAAGACATCATTATTATATGTCTATTTTATCACACTGGCATAGATTGGATATTGGATAATGTAAGACACACTGTCTGCAATAATAGATGGGTTGTTTATGACTGCAGTGTTTTAATTGTGTAGAGCAAGACCTGGATTTGAACATCAACAATAAACATATAATGAAGCCACCTGCCAAAGAACAGTATTGTTTTTCTTCTCTTACTATTGACATCATTGGTGTCAAAAACTCTCATGCCATCTCTTCAGTTAATTCCTTAATTAATGTTTTGTTAATTGTTTCCAGTTTTACAGGTTATCTAATTATTGTTTCAACAAATAGAACCTTCAATTAAACTTTAGTTTGCAGTTGTTACATCCCTCTTTTAATCTGTTATAGGTTTAAGTGGTTCAATTTTATTATTTTTCATTATTTATTTGTGTAGACAATGTTTAAAATTGTTCAGCTTTGGAATGTTGACAATTTTCTATAGTTTCTCTTTCTTTTCATTTTGGTTTTTAAGATTTCTGCCACAGGCACGCAATGCCATGTGATGTTCATGCCTTCTCTAAAGACAGTAAAATTCAAATGATAATTGGGCCACAGTTTGCTAGCAGGAAATTGCCATTAACCCTTTAGCATTCAGATTATTCTGTCAAATGTAATGCTTATTTATTCACATTGCTCTGAATTAACTGTGCATTTATGTTGTAGCTTTGAGATTTTCATGATATGATTGCTTATTTTTAGAAGGACATTGTAGGGTAGGTGTGGAAGGCTGCATCTAGCTGGTTTGAACATAGAACAGGAAAAATATTTAGGCTGGATATGGCCAGTTTAGCATTTGATCTGGCCCAAATGTTCAACATGTTTTATGTTAAAACTAGCCAGATCCAATCTCTAAGACTTATACTGATATATCATTCTAAAATTATAAAAATATACCATTGAAATCTTGAAGCTGTAAGATGATGCATGAGTAATTCAAATCAGTGTAAATAAATAAGCAATACATTTGACAAAGAAATCTGAATGCTAAAGGGTTAAATCATTTATTACTTTTCTACACATTGATGAATGTATTTATTTTAATTGCATATAAGCACCAAGGGACACTTAACAAAAGTACCCTGCATGATATACATTTTGTGTGTTCATGTATATTCCGTGTCGTGGTTCCAATTTCCAGTTAGGATAAATTCATTTGTGCCAATGGCTTTAGGAGAAACAAGTCTCAACTTCTCACTTCCACACTTGTCATAAGTTATAAAGATTTGTGCCAAGAAGAGACGATGCTCTAATGACAATACCTGAATTTAAATGGAAAATTTATGTGTAAGCATTTTTGTATAAAAGTTTCATTTTCTTAAAATCCAGAGTTACACAAAGGTCAAGATTTCAGATGAAGGTTTAGTAGTTCTACTTTGGCCTAGTGTGAGGTATGTGGTAGCAGAAAACCTTCACATAAGATGCTGTTCTGTGGTTTACAAATAGATACCAAATCCTGTTATAATAAATACTTAAAGCTTTTAAGTTTTCACTCAAACTATTATAAAACAACCACCAAATCCCACTTATATTATATTCTACTGTCTTAAAAAAACACACATTGCATAGTATAATTCAGGATACACTATTCCAGGGATGGGTGGGGGAGATTAGAATGTCTTAGGTGGTTTGCCTGGTCTGGGATTAACCCTGTTTCACAATACCATATAACTATGTGAAGTGCAATGTGTGTTAGTGTACATATACTGAGAGAAAAACTGGTTTCTTGTCTCTGTAGGTTAATGTTAACTAACTAGAATGAAAAATAAATAAGCAACTACAAAACACACCTACAGAGATTTGTTTCACTGTTTGAGATATTATTTCGTCATTTCAGCTGCTAAATAACAAATGGAATCTTTATTATTTATATTAAAAGCTTTGTCCTCAAGTAATGCTAATGCTTTTGGGAAGGACTAATAATTTTAACATTTTTTTTGCTCTAATTCTAAAACTTTATGGCTAATTAAGTATAAAGTGGTGGGTTTCATTGCTTCTGATGTTTCATCATCAAAAATCTACAGTAGTATTACATACAGCACATCCATCATTATTTATGGATTAATTTATTACTGATTCAAAGTAACATATTACTCTAAATTGTGAGACATGTTATACATACCATGGATTGATCTGTGATGACATGAGTCAGTAATCAGTCAAACATTTCACTTGTACCACAAAAGCATGCCTCATTGGCTATCCACAATACTCAACTACCCAGAATGCACTGACTGCATATTTTTTTATATAGATTTATGTACTTGTTAGCATCCACCAAAGAACAGAAAAACTATAAAAGCACCTGATCCTAACAAATGATGCAGGAAAAGGTAGATATGATTAAGAAAATGCATAAGGGTGGAATCTTTGCAGCTGTGGGCCATGAGTTTGGCATCAGTGACTCTACCATTTGTTCCATTTACAAAATGCATGGAGATGATAACTGTTTATCTTCGTGATAAGCAAGGATAGATGTATTGGAGCTTAGTTAACATTATTGATGTTATTCTGTTGGCAAACTAGAGAAAACACATTTTTTTTTTTGTTGGGTGGTTTTAACTCTTATCAGCTGAAGTATAATTTTACCCTTGCTTGCTCATTCTGAAGTAACTAACTTAGTATTTGGCAATGTTGTAAAAGACTAAGAAATGAGACCACTATTGGATGTGTAAAGCTCCTCTAACTCCCCTTCATCTATTAACTTTTTAAAAATAAAAGTCAATGAATGAAACCTTTATGACC
Organism: Octopus bimaculoides; assembly: GCF_001194135.2. Lineage (NCBI taxonomy): Eukaryota > Metazoa > Mollusca > Cephalopoda > Octopoda > Octopodidae > Octopus > Octopus bimaculoides. The sequence goes on along the minus strand of NC_068986.1, from coordinate 66,232,806 downwards.
TCACTTTTCAGTTGTGATATCAGACATATATGTAGAACTTGTGCTAATATCATATTTTTTCCACTTGTATCAAATTATCTTTAATATTTAAAAAAATTATAACTCTCGTCCCTTTAAAAATGTGATTTATTTCATAAATACATATTCAGGTTTGCCTTAGGACAATGTTAAACTCAAAATCAACTCTAGTCAAGGAGACTTATCGAGCTTTGTGCATTGTATCGTTTTAGGGTTATTTAGCATTTCATCATCTAATGTGTTCTTTCTTATTCAGGATGGTAGAATGTAATCTGATGCAATGTAATTTGATTATTTTTAGCAGTTTCAGTGACCAAGTAAGGGCTCCCTTGTTGCACTTGTGAGATTCTCTCTGTTCAACAAGGTCTTTTTCTGTATGAAACTTAGTATTACCAGGGTATAAAGTGTTGCTTCTACATTAACATCCATTTTTGGATATATAAATAACTATGATTAGCCTGTATTTCTCTACACAGTATGTGCTGAAATGTCATTGCGCTAATTAAAGTGACCTTTCTATTTTGGGATAATGAAAGCCAAGAAAGATTGGTCATTATATCAAATATCTCTCTCTTCTAATTTTGGATAGAGGGTTCCAAAAGCTGGGTTACTATGTATTAAGATATATAACCTGTGTGTATTACATGAAATATATTTTATGTAATATATATCAATGTTTGCAAATATAGTGAATATCATTTTTAATCAACATGACTGAGACTCTCTTATAAGTTCTTTTTGTGATCTAATTATATATGTATGACATATAAATAATTTATTTTGAAGGAATATAAAACTAGATTACATAAGCTGTTATTTTTTTATGCAGTGGACTGTAGCCATGCTAAAGTTTCCCCTCCTCAAAAAAAAGAAACAAAACAAAAAAAAAAAAGAGTGAGTTTATTGTTGCTAGAAAAGTATTAATTATAATTTATATAGCAAAATTATTGCCTCATCATCATCATCATCATAATCACATTTAACATCCGTTTTCCATTCTGGTATGAGTAGGACTGCTTGACAGTTACTGGCAAGGCTGGGGGCTACACCAGGTTCCACATTCTGTTTTGGCTTGGTTTCTACAGCTGGATGCCCTTCCTAATGTCAACCATGTTACAGAGTGCACTGGCTGCTTTCTATGTGACACCAGCACCCCAGTGCTTTTTACATGGTACCAGCACCTGCACCAATGCTTTTTACATTCTACCTTGGTTTTAGGATTGCAGTTCTGTTGTGGTGTGCAGATCTTTAGTTCAGCAATGCACCACATATCTCAGTCCTCTGTCATCTCTTTCATAATATTATAATATATAACAAGTATAACATCTAGATATATAACAGAACTGATGATAATAATCATCATTGTCATCATTTAATGCCTGCTTTCCATGCTGGCATGGATTGGATGGTTTGACTGAGAACTGGCAAGCCAAGAGGCTGCACCAGGCTCCAATCTGATTTGGCAAGGTTTCTACAGCTGGATGCCCTTAACGCCAACCACTCCGAGAGTGTAGTGGGTGCTTTTTACTTGTCACTGGCACGGGAGCCAGTCAGGCAGCACTGGCATCAGTCACGCTTGAATGGTGCTTTTTACATGCCACCAGCATGGATGCCTGTCAGGCTGCACTGGCATTGGCTACACTGGCATTGGCTACACTTGAATGGTGCCTTTTATGTGTCAGTCAGGTGGCTCTGGCATCGGCCACACTTGAATGGTGCTTTTTACATGCCATTGGCATAAGTACCATTTGGATGGTACTGGCATCGGCCAAGCTCAGATGGTGCTTTTCACATGCCACCAGCATGGGTGCCAGTTAGGCAGCACTGACATTGGCCATGACTACAATTTCACTCAGTTCAACAGGTCTTCACAAGCACGGCATATTGCCAATACATGGGTTATACATTTATTCTTTTACTGATGTTATTAATAAGACTGTGGCCAAGCTGGGGCATCACCTTCAAGAGTTTAACTGATCATGTTGGTCTTAGTATTTATCTCAGTCTGAACCTAATAGATTGAGTTCTGTTTATTGAACTACTAAGTTATTTGCAATTCACATATAGGGTATTTTGAGCCGATGTGGGAGTCTACTTAGAAATCATAGCTAAATCTTCCTCATATCACACCTTATCTTCATATAAGGGAAGAAACATTGAAAGATGTAGTCCTAAATTTACAATGCTTGAAAAAATGGGATGGTCATGGCTGAAATGCCTTTGATCATAGCCATGTTCAATCAAGACGTTGACCTGGATGATATAAATTTGTAATACAAATTTTAAAAGATATATAAAGGTGAACAAATCACTAAAACAGCACACTTAAAACAAGTGTTTTAATCCATTTGATATCAACGCACCCCCGCAACTCTGGTTTATATGATACAAACTTCCTGCTTTAAAGTAAATTAACCTTTTAGTATTTACGACTGCTTTGTCAAATGTAATACTTATTTATTCACATTGTATTGAATTAATCATGCATTACTTCCTAGCTTCAAGATTTCACTGATGTGATTGTTTCTTTTTAGAACAACATTGTAGGGTAGGTGTGAGAGGTCAGGTGTATCCAGTTTGAATGAAAAACATGTAAAACATTTGGGCTGGATATGGCTGGTTTAAATGCTAAAAGGGTTAAATGAAAACTTTCAATCAAAATTTCTAGTTAATTTATGTTCCAAGCAACAACTTAATAATGACAAAGCTATTTTAGTAGATTCTTCATTATTTTCAAAATTAGTTGAAACAGAAGACAGTGTATTTCAACAGAAATATGACATGATGATAAAAGGATTAAAGTGGATCTTTGGCAGGATCCTCTTTTAAGAAAGAGAGTGGGTGGTAGTTGATGGTAACTGGGTATTTTAGCAACTGGTTTCTTCCCCATAAGATTTACTTGTATTTTGAAGAAAAATAATTATTCAGCTTCAAGATATTCAAAATCTTTCATGTAAATGATAAAGTGCTTGATATTGCAACTTATTAGAGTCACTCAGTATTCACAGGAAACTCAGTTGATGATATGGGTGTGATAAACAAGTTTAGAGAACTTCATGGTCTTTTGACTGATGACAATAAATAAAACAATAACTAAGAACACCAACTATTTGACCATGTAAGTTGGTACCTTGAATTCTTTTATTTAGATACAGTGCCAATTAAAGTAGGTGTCAGCCATGGTAATTTACAGAGCCCAGAACTAGTTAAAAAAAAAAAACTACTAAATTGTAGAATACTATATTTTGTGTCAAGGTAGAGGAAAGGTGAAATGGGTGTTTTACTGTTGTTTGCTTCAAATATTTGAGTAAAAATCTGTTGAGATATCTCAAGTGCTAGTGATATGAGATAAATTTATTTGACAATGACCTTACTATAAAAAACAAAAACAAAACAAGCAAATTGGCATTGTTCCTATTTAATCAAAAAAATTATCTTTCATATTTGACTAATTAATATACAGAAATTAATGAATGTACTGTGGTGTGTTTGGGCATATCAAAATATAGTATATTTATACATTGTTGCATTGTAGTGCAATGAAAGGTAGAGTTTCTAAACACTTGTGTGGATAACCAAATCACCAACTGCACCTGGTAATATGTGAAAAAAATATTACAGTATCATGTTCCACAAAGTCCATTTGATATGTGCATTAGACAGCTCACTGTTGCAAACATATGCAACTATACTTGCTATACTGTGTCTATTTCTTATAACATAGAATTGTATTCTGCAATTTAATATTCTTTTAAAAATACTTTCAGGTCCTTTGTTAATTGCCATAGCTGACACCTACTCTAATTAGCACTGAATTTAAATTAAAGAATTTAAGGTATCAACTTGCATGGTCAAATTGCTAATGTTTGAAATATCTTGAAGGAACATATTTGTTATAAAGGTAGATGGGTTTGTATCATTGATTCTTGCCATATGATACAAATCCATGTACCCTTATAGCAAATAAAGATTCCAATAATAGTTTTATTATTGGAATCTTGAAGGCACATATTTATTATAAAGGTAGATGAGTTGTGTTGGATGGCAAAATCAATGTATGAGTGTGTCGTTTGTGATAAAACTGATTAGCACCTCACAATCATACGTGAGTTCAGTACCAGCGATATATGAGATTTTTATCAAGCATTTGTATATCATTTGTGATGTAAAAGTCCATCATTATTATCTGGTAGATTGCAGAAGGGCTTGGAGAACTGGAAATATAATTTTATTTACTTAAAACAGTTGAGATGGGGAGAAAGTGGAGTACCTTGTTTTTAGAACTAACTATAACTTTCGGGCAAGAGAAATTATCTACTCATTTTGAATTTTGCAAAGATATTAAACTTCATTAACTTCTACTTTCCAACAGTTTTATTTTTACAGTGATGTCTAATTTACTAATTTTTTTTCCATGTGGAAGTCATTTGGCATGTAATGTAATAATTTTAATGACACTGACGTATTGATCAATTGATACAATTTGCATTCATTTACCTTCAGTGTTTCTATACTAATATTCTGTATTTATTCTATGGTGTTTTAGTATTTGAGTTTGAGCTTACTTTAAAATAGAAAATTCATTATTTGAATTAATATTTATATTTTCCATATTGTTCTTTTCTCCCCAAAGTGAAAAACTTAGAGATTTGGTTTCACAAAATACTATTCACTTATTTACATAAATAGAAACTTTGTTTATTTTAGTTGATTTTCATTTATTTCTTTTTGTTCATATATTGTTGCTCCAAGAAGGAAACAGGTAATAGGGAATTCCGCCTACATTGTATTGTTAGCTTACTAATTTTAATATCATTAGCACACCATATGGGGGGAAACTCGAGTAACTGTTCAAATATATTGGTTTAGTCTACATTATTGTTGCTACTTGTTTGAGGAAGTTGTTACTTTTGTTTGTGTATTGTGAGTGATTGTAACATGGTCCTTCCCCCATATTGAAGCTTGAGACTGTCAACACAGTCATTCATAACAGGAAATGAAGCATAATTAGACCAAATCCTATAGTGTTTTAGACAAGCAAAAGTGTTAGATGAGAAGGTTATAGTGTTTTTTTTCTAAAGGTCATCCCACTCTTAATTTACTTTCTCTCAGAGGCACATAGTAGTGCTAGGACAAGCACTGTATACACAGGCAGATGCTAACTTTGACTCTACAATGTTAATATTCTTTTCCAGTCAGAATATTAATTGAATAAACTGTTTAACTATTGTTTAATGAACATTTTTTAAATTACAGTTTTACTTTAATTGGATATTTGTATGGAAAATTGATTACTTTGTGAACAAAAATGTCATTGGTTATAAATTTCCAGTACATAAATCATTGGTTTTTCTAGGTTTCTCATCGCAATTTTTCAGTCATTGGATTTTATAATTTATAATTAATAGTATTTTTGATGGCAGTAGTGACAAGGAATGTCTATAATTAAGTACTGATCAACCCATAACAGTACGGAAACCACACGTTAAATGATAATATATAAAGAATAAACTCCATCACAATTTTCATCCACCAAATTCCATTTACAAAATACTGGTCAACTCAAAGTTATGAATAAAAACCCTGTCAAGCAGTGATAGGAGAGAGAGAGACACACACACACACACTTGCTCCTGTTTCCATCTACCAAATCTATTCACAAGTATTTAGTTGGCCTGGGGCTATAATAGAAAATACTTGCCCACGATGTTACACAGTGGGACTGAACCCAGAGTTACATGGTTAGAAAGCTAGCTTAACCACACAAACATGCTTTGTTAAAGAAAATATAGTCACTACATTGAACATGTTGATTATTTAAATAAAGTGTTTTTTACATCTTGGCACTTTCTCTCTGTTTTCTGTCAATCTTATCTTGTGTCTGTAATGCAACTTTAACATGCAGAACCAACTGTTTTCAATAAGAACTTAATTGCTTTTGTTTTTTTTTTTAATTTATTCCCACTATCTCAGTTTCAAATGCACTTTATTTTTATACTGCAGATCTCAGTAATCCTTGTGACTCATTTATATTATTGATCGTATTTTATCAGTAAATTAACATTAATATATTATTCTACTATAAATTTGATATTCCAATAAGGCATGGGATTCTGTAGTGTTAAGCAGATGTGAGATAACTATTCAGTCTATCACTGGTAACATTCCTAGGATATAAGATATGTACGCCCCAGTGCTACAAGAGGTGAGACATTGAGCATGAAGTTCCCTTTTCAGAGCTCCAGACAAAAAACTGACAGTAGATATGAGTTTGTCTACTTGCTGGTAGTTTGTTGCCGAATTAAACTCAGGATCTAATATAGAATCGTTTTAATTTTACATTTACTATTATTATTTCAGGAATTAATTGCCACAATTTTACATTTTACCATTTTTAGTGATGTTACACTAGCTGAGTGTCATCAAACTTCATGCTTCCATTACTACTAAGTTTGGTTCTTGAAATTAGTTATTATCTGGAAATCTTTTTCTTTTGGCTGTAGCTTAGATGTAAGTGTGAGCTAAAAGGGAATCTTTATGGTGTTACTTAGCCTCCCAGCAGCAGTTGCCAATTTTCATTCCTATCACACTCTACTGTCTTTAAAGACACATTTGATAATGTAGTTGTAGCTACATTATTTGTGGAATGCCTTTTGGTTATAGGATTACTCAATTAAGGTTGACCTGGGGCTGAACAAAACTACTTAGATAATGACATTTAAATGTGACACCATTAGATCGTATATATAGTTTGCTTTGGAGATTGATCTAACTTATTGAATGGCAATACAATTGTGAACTGACAAAATAGATTAACTGTTTTTATCATTAGTAATGAATGACATTCTCTTAGTTTTCTTGAAGAGGTTTTAAAATGTTCTTAAATCATATGCACAATTTAGTTCTTCTGGTATGTTCTTGTATCACTTTTAAGTGTGTGTGTGTGACAAACTGTTTAGTGTGTCATTTATTTTGGGGTAAACTATCGTAGGAGGGTTTCAGTTAATGTGAAGATCTCATTAAATGAAAGAACTACTTAAATGGCTCCTATATCTCTTGAAATAAAATTTCAGTGGCAATCAACAACTCCTTGGACTTGTCTGTTAAACACCTTTTTCTTCAGACCAATTAAATGTGTAAGTAAGTTGCTATGATAAAGAAAAAAAGAATCCTGATGTATTTTTTCACATGTATAAAGGTTATGTAAAGTTACATCAAAAGTTTTCTCCTTAAGTTTCTTTTTATATCAATGTGTGTACATATCCCTATGTATATATATAATATTTATTAGTGATAGCACATACTCAATGTATGTGTTTTGCTTGTTTACTGGTGTTTTAACATCCAGTACTAGGAGAGAGTCATCCCCAAAATGCTATGCAGCTGCAAACTGGCAAATAAGCAAAGCACATACATTGCTGCTTCTAATTCATAATTAATTGGTCACTTGATTTTCATTCTTCTTTCACCAGTGTTTCTTAGAATTGATCAGTATAGGTCCAGTATCCAACAGCTCTGTTTAATGTGTTTTTGTTCACCTGGCTCTAACCACCGAATCAGCAGCATTGCAAGCAGAAGCTGACAGTGCTGAGAAATCATAGTTGTCTGAAATGGAGATTGTCAATCAGTCATAATACCAATGGCAAATGTATTATGTGAAAGGACAAGATATTGATGAATGGTCTGACTTGGTCGTACTGATCTATGTTTCAGCTGCTCATTTTGTTTATGCCATCTTGGAAGAAGTTCTGGTACAAGTGCATTGCTGGATGACAGTGTGTGATAGTTACTAAACCAATGGAGGCACATAATGAACCTATTTATAACATTGACAGCAAATATCTTTCTGATAATTAATGAGTTAAGCACTATACCTTTTCCTTCCTCTATCAGCACACTTAAACAGATGAGATTGATGCATTTGATGTTCAGTGTGAATATGTTATCAACTGAATATTCAGTTGATAATGGAAGGAAGTTCCAGAAGGTTGTAACTCTAGTGAGCTATTTAATGTGAGGTCTGGATAGTTAAGGTGCTTGGATGAGGAGGAACAGGTGAAGAGCTAACTATTTCAGAGGAACGAAAGCTGTAGTTGCCAAGATTTTAAATCTAAGAAAACTTAGGAAATGTGATTTATGTCATAGCTCTGCCAATGTATTAGTTATTTTCCCATGCTTACATCAACTCTAAAAGTTTTACAGTTTTAGCAAATAATGCATGTTAGTGTCATGCAAGTGATTAGTACAGTAAATTGTGTATGTCAGCAGAAATTGTGACTTGGTTTCACAGCTCTTCACCTAATTTGATAATAACCTTGTCAAAAGCATGAACACCAACACTTTCCTTCTCCTCTCAAGAAATTATAAAACATTTGCAGCTAATGAAAAGATACCAATGTATTTTAGTATATTAAGATGCAAAACTTCCTCATTATATACAATATGCAATGATCTTTAATTGATGATTAGTTACTAGGACAGAATTACAGTTAGTTAGATTATATTTGTCTGATTGTAACATAATAGCCTTTAACATTCCGATGATATATTAACATATTCTTTCAGTAAAGTGGTTGTTTTTAAATAATAAGAAAAAAAAGTAGTGTGGGGGGGGATGACACAAAACTTTGATTGTATTGTGTATTTGTTCTGACACTCGGATTACAACACTAAAGTAGGGTGTGAAAAAGTTGGATTTATATAAGAACTTAACTTTGAGAGCAGGCTGACACATAGGGAGGAAATGTACCCAAACAGTTCACCCCGCCCCCTATTACATTATCAACTTACAGGTGGGAGGGGTTGGCAACTTATAATGAAAGGAAGTGACACTTTCACTAGCCTCTCTCTCTCTGCAAAGAAAATTCTGGTTTATAGCTTGAGGTTGATTCTGTAGAGAAATTTGAGACAGTTTCATGTCACTGTGGGAACTTGGTTTGTCTGTGTCTCCCTTCATTTAATTTAAAAAGAAATTTTTTTTTATTATCTTTAGAGATAGGGTGAGACATGTTTAAAATATTTTCTATGGGGGTGGTTTATTTTCTTTGGTTGACTTTGGTTTCTCAATTGCAGAGACAAAATTTGGTGCTGGTTGTTGAACTCCCTTCACTGTTTTACTATTTTTAGAGTTCTGATCTCATGTTGGTTGAATAGGAAGAAATATTACATCTTAATATATTACAGTTAACTTACCCTATCACTAATGTTATTGCCTTTCTAGATGAAATGGTTCTTATAAAACACTAATATAAGTTTAAAACTGTTGAAATACTTATTAAAAAGATTTTGAAGGATTTAGAATGTAAGAGTATTTAAACTTCATTAGAGGCACTATTCTGTCTGTCTTTGTTTTGTTTTAATATTAAATATTATTTACTTCAATCTTGTTGAAGACTAAATGTAAGATCTAGCTGGAAATTTGAAAGGTTCTGTAAACTATAGCTGTAAAGTATATAATTGCAAACTACAAAATACTACTACACTCTCACTATAAATCCTGTTGATGAAGTAAGTATACAAGTCAGCGAGTTTGTTAATTTCTAGTGATTTCACTCTAGAGACTGCACAGTATTGAGGAAAGGTTATCAATTTTAAAGTGACTGTTGTATAAACATACGATAGAAAAAACACACCATTAACTGGCAGCTTTCACAAAATTTTGTGATAAAGATAACAATTTAGTCTCTACATTTAGTTTGATTATCAACAATTTGAGCTTGTCAGCTAATTAACTTTCTAAACGCTAAACATTGCAATTTACATTTTATACTACTAGGATAGAAATATTTTAGATAATATCTGCGAAATATGTCTAATACCAGCTCTGTCAGTGTTGTGTGTATAATGGCAAAGCTAAATTCCTGTTTAATAAGTGTGCTAAGTTGACGTTAATGTAACTTAGTTTTAAAAACATTTTTATTTTGTTAAGGGCAATGAGATCAAATCAATATCCTAGCTATTTTCCTAGATGCAAGAAAAACAACACTGTACTCTGTGTATCCCTTGATTTTTACATTTGGGATAGGTTTCTGTGGTACAAGAGCTTAGCTTCTTACCCTTCTAGGAAAGCCACTGACAGTAAAATGTTTTCTTGTATTAAGCTTTGTTCCTGTTGAGTCTGTGTTCAGTAAGAAGTTGAGGTCCATTGAATTATTATGTCTCTATAAAAATGGACTTCCTTTATGTTATTTGAGGAAATCTAAAATATCAAAATATTAAATGACTTCTACTGCTATCTGTGGGTTCTCATTTTCTTGTACTTTAGACGTTCTTACTTGGAATTAAACAGCATACATGATTGCTCAGCCTAGAAAAATAATAGGACCCCGCTCAAATATTACCCTAAGAATTGAAAAAAAAAAAAGCGACTTATTAGATAATATAGTCCAAGATGTCCCCAAAAGATTGGCTAGACAACAAACATATTTACTGGTTATATCAACATATTTTCAGTAGTCAAGTTCAGTAATTTTTTTTTTTTGCTGCAACTTATTTTTACATACAAAGAAAGGTTGAATGATTTTATGAGGCCAGATGTCTGTAGTTTTCTAACAGATGTTGATACAGTCAGTCAACTTCTAAATAGAAATGTGGTAACTACTTTTGAACTATGAAAGTGAAATCAAATTATATACTTTGCTTCAAGGTCCAAAAAAGACTTTGGAAAACACATTAAATGATGATTTATGTATTTTGTTACTGGTTTATGATAAAAAACATTTGATTAGTATATTCCCCAACTTTCTGCAAGCATTCTATTTTTACATTTACTGTGAGAATAAGATCAGTCACAGTCTACTGTAAACAGGAACATAAGAGTTAATAACCTACTCTTGCTATAATCATCTCAAAGTTACCATATATGACTCAAATTGTCCTTCAAACAAATTATCAATTTTTGCCTTGTATTCAAATTCTTGTACTTAATTTTGAGATTTTGTAAAGACTTGGTTTGAAAGTGACCTTTCTCATTGTTGAAAGTTTCCAAAGAGTAATCCTGCTATATATTAAGTGAAAATGGTTTAGCATAGATATATATACTAAAGGATTAGGCATTATGCTATCGATTAAAACTTTATGATTTTCATCAGTTGTTGTTACTGTCATCATAAATTAATTTTTGTCTGATCTGATCAAGTAAACCTCTGTTCAAAACATTCCAATCATGACCATTCTATCTTATTTTCAGACAACTTATCCTTAGTGTTTTATATAATGTATTCTTTCCAATTTCAAGATTTTAAAGTGTAGCTTCAGAGAAATATTACTGCTATTTGTAACCTGACAAAATGGCCACGTATAGATCTTCTCGTTGGCTTGTCATTTTACCTTAGGATGTGATGTCTAAATGTTTTGGACAGTTCAATGCACTTCACTTATTCTTCACAGAGCTAGCCCTAGAATGTGCATGGTTTATTTAAGACATATCTGATACTTAGCACTAGACCAAATATGGAGGTCTGTAAACTGGAAAGGAAAGAAAAATGCAAACTATCAAGGGGAAGAGAAACTGTGTAGAAAATTACTTTAGAATGGGCTTTATTGGACCAATTGCTCCAATATCAAACAAACCCTCTTACAGAAATGTAATTTCTTCCAGGAGGTTTTATATATTTCTTTTATCTTTTACTTGTTTCAGTTATTAAACTGTGGTCATGCTGGGGCACTGCCTTAAAAGTTTTAGTTGAACAAATTGATTCTAGTATTTAGTTTTTAGATTGGTACTTATTCTGTCTGTCTCTTTTATCAAACTGCTGAGTTATGGGGATGTAAACAAACCAACACTGGTTGTTAAGCAAAGTGGGTGAGGACACACACACACACATGATAGGTTTTCACACAAGTTTCCCTCTACCAAATTCACTCACATGGTGCTAGTCAACCTGGGGCTAAAGTAGAAGGTACTTAACCAAGGTGCTGCAGTGTGTTGTTATTGTTACTGTTGTATGTGTTACATGTTGCCCACAGTCTGAGTTATATGTTGTATTTGGATTGGTGCCTGAGCAGAAATGAGTGTATGAAGAGAGGAATAGAAAACTGGTTTTTTATACAGTTAAGTGAATAAAATATGCAATGCAGTTAAATAGAGTGAAATAATATTCAGGACTGAAATTTAAGGAGTTACTGGCAACTAACAGTATAACAGATGGTTTATATTTATAGATAAAATATAGTACCTGAAAAAAGCCATACAATAATACAAAAGTCAAATATCAAAAGTTAGATTCCAAACAGATCAATTTTTATGCTGCTGTTGACCTAATGGTTACTCATCAATCACAGGTGATGTTTTGAATATGAAAAATAAATTAGTACATTAGTTAAGAAGGTTGCTTTGCTACCATGTGGTTCCAGGTTTGATCCCACTGCACAGTACTGAGGCACCCTTCTATAGCTTCAAGTTGATCAATATTTTGTTAGAGAAATTTGGTAGACAAAACTACATAGAAATTCATTTTGTCTGTGTGTATGGCTTCGTGATTAGGGTATTTGGCTCATGGTCATAAGATGGCAAGTTCGAAAACTGGCAGCAAGCATGTTGTGTCTCTGAGCAAGATACTTTACTTCATGTTGTTCTAGTCCACTCAGCTGGCAAAAATGTGCAGTACCTGTAATTCAGAGGGTCATATGTAGTACCTGTAATTCTGTGTCATGTTGAATCTTCCTGAGAACTGTATTTAACCCTTTAGCATTTAAACCGGCCATATTCGGCCAAAAGTATTCTGCTTGTTTTATGTTCAAACTGGCCAAATCTGGTCTCTTACCAACCCTACAATATCGTTTTAAAAATTAACAGCTACCTCATCAAAATCTCATAGCTACAAGATAATGCATGGTTAGTTCAAAACAATGTGGATCAAAAAGCATTAATTTTGGCAGAATAATGCAAACACTAAAGGGTTAAGTGGAGTACTCAGCAACTTGCATGTTAATTTCATGAACAGGCTGTTCCATTCAACTGGAACCCTCATTGTCATAACAGAAAGTGTGTCAGTTATGTTTACATTGGTCTAATAGCCTAGTGGTTTTACAACAAAGATTGAAAAATAGTGATCTAAATTAAAACTTCCATGAAAATTTCATGTTAATTTGTTACAGATGTGAGCTTAATATTAACAAAGTTATTTCAATAAATTCTTTGTTATTTTCAAAATTAACTGCAGCTAAAACACTGTATTTCAATTGAAATATGGTAGTAAAAAGGATAAGCAATGAATTTATATATTTTTATCATGTCCAAATACCCCAGTGCATTATTTTCTTAAAATTGCTCTTATCCTATCCTACAAAACCTGAAGTTTGAATACTAGTATTTAATCAGCTGGATGCTAACAAGTTGGTATATTGACCTAATTTTTATCAACCCTGGACTGAGAAAATCAGGTAGGAGAGGTCTCTAAGGGAAAAATATCTTGGATGTCTGTTAACTAGGTCACCTTTTTATAGTTTTTTCTTTTAGCTATTATATTAAATGTAACTATCTGTTCTTGTTTAAAGAAAGATGTTATTTTTTTTTTTTAATTTCAAATAATTTTTTTTCATCCCTATAAGTTATTGGCTTAATTTGTTGCCCTAAAAATATTCTTGCAAGATCTTAATAAAATGTACAACTAAATAAATACAACTTAAAAAGAATTGAATAATTTTGATTTTAAGAATGACCCTATTAACATGGTGACCAAGTTTTTTGCATTCAAAATAAGATATTTTACACATCTTTCAGAAGTGTGTGTTTGTGTAATATATGAAACTATCTTGGGATGTAGTATGGTGACTCTGTACCTAGCTTTCAGTTTTCAAATGGTTCTCTGCATGACTTAGCTAAAAGGCATAAATACTACATTTTTTTTTATGCTTGCTAGGTGTTGTTTTGCAAAAATTTTTTTTTTATCTCAGAAAGGAATGAAAGTATGTGCTTCAATTTTTGAGATTTTCTCGAGAAATTAGTGTGTGATTGTTGTGTTAATTATAACTGGCTAGTTAAGGTGTTTAGATAATTGTCTACAGACCATCATTTGAAATCCATAAATTACATTGTATTGTTAGATAAGACACATTACTCTTATCTAGTGAAGGGTGAAAGGGGTTGATATAATTTGAAGAGCATTCTGTTTATGAAGAAATTTTTGAATTATTGTAATTTTTATCTGTCTCTTTTTGGTTGCCTGCCTTTCATTCAATTAATTGACAACAGAAATGAAGTGTAATTAGTAATTTTACAGATAACAATTTTAGGAATGCAGGAGGTCTTTAGAAAATGAAGCAAAATGTGTTGGGAGATGGATGATATCGGTTCATAAAAAGATTAAACCCATCAGTGGTTGCTCCTTCATAGCACTCATTTAGTTTGATGAGCGACATCTTATCTTCAACATTTAAGATCATATCACAATGGCACCTTATCTTCTGTGATTGAGGTCATATCATAATCAAGATGATTCTATTGCTTCTCATAAATGTCAAGATAAATTTTTAAAACTATTTTCATTCACTGATACCATCTCAGTGTGTCAACACTCATCTGTAATAGATATAATGTAAATATATTACTGTATCAAAGGGCAAAATACTAAGGAGGGGATTATAATTTCTTCATTGTTTAGGTTTTCGTTGTCATCATTCCTATACTAAAAGAGGAATGGTTATAATTTTTATAAGTTAGGTTTTGTAATTTATCTGTATAAACTTCCAAAATGCCTTGCAGCAATCCAGTTTCTTGTATTCCAAGCTGAAACACTGTCACGGTCAGAGTTACCTTTCATCCTTCTGGGGTCAATAAATAAAATACCAGCCTAGGATGAAAGACCATATTCATTCTGGCTCTTAGCATTCTGAGTTCAAATCCTGCCATGGTCTGCTTGGGTGTTAAACTTAATTTGTTGCCCAGTTGAACACCACCAGCTGGTCTCTGGCTGCCTTTAGTGCAGTCCACTCTATTGTAAGCTTTTGGGCGAGGTTTGTAATTTGATGATACCATCCTCCCTCTCACCAGTTTCAGATTCCCTGAGAATCTGAAACTGGTGAGAAGAAGGAAGGTATTATCATTGACACAGTCCTTTTTATTACTGAAGATAGTGTGTGTGTATGTTTCCAAAATGAAAAATGAGAATAATGAGAGAGAAAAAAGATTATTGTTGATCATTGCTTATGTTAGTATTTCTTATTCTTGTTCCATTTTGACAATGTTACAAATTAAATAAATAAAATATATTTCAGTTAAGTAGACCATATTTTTCTGGTAGATTCCTTGTTAATTTCTAGCTCTTCCAAATATTTAACTGTTTATAAATAAGACTTTTAAATTTCCAACACATAGCTTTATTGACATGTTGGGGACTGAGACACTGTACCATTTGTCCTCTAAACATATTTGTATAGTCAGTCACAAGTTGTTTACTTTATTGCAAAATATCCAAATAGAATTTTGGATAACTCCACTGACTATTTTATTTTGAGCGTAGTTTATTCCTGTCTCAGAGGAAAATTGTATTCTCTTCCTGATACTAAATCCTTTCTTTGGAATTCACTGTACGATCTCAAATAATGTAGTAGTCAGTACTGGTCTAATTAAAATCAGCTGTAATACTCTCCGACTACTACTTCAATTTAGGTTGAAGACCTGTAATTTTGAGGGAACAAGTTGATTAAATTGATCCCAATACTTGACAGGTACTTTATATTTTCATCCTTAGAAGTAGAAAAGGCAAAGTTAACCTTAATGAGAGTTAAAGAATATAAAGAGCTAGAAAAAAAAAACACAAAGCATTTATATTTGATGCAGTATCAGTTCTCCAATTCACTATCCACATACTGATGATAATGATTGTTTCTACAATAGGCACAAGGCCTGAAATTTAGAGGAAGGGGATAGTCAATTACATTGACTCCATTGCTCAACTGGTACATATTTCATCAACCCTGAAAGAATGAAAGGTAAAGTCAACCTTATTGGAATTTGAACTTGAACATAAAGATGGATGAAATGCCGCTAAGCATTTTTTCTGATGTGATAACAAGTCTGCCAGTATTCCACCTTAATAATAATAATTTGTTTGTCAACTCCAAGTCTTTGTCATTGTTGAGCTTAACATGAAAAAATATTTAAAAACTCCACTTAATAAAATGCTATTCTCCTTCAGTTGGGCTTACTAAATCTGTTTGAGTAAATAAATTATATATAACAGAAATAGAACTGGGGACTTACAAGAAAGACATGGAAAAAACTCAGTTTTTCCTGACCTGTATAAAACATAGGTACAAGAGCATGAATATTGATGCTAAGATATAATGTTGAAGGTTGTGTAATAGGTTAGTTGGTGGTTATAAATTTTATTTATGAGTGTTTATTTAAAAGTTGTATAGTCATTTGTTTTTATTCTTGTATATTAGATTTATTTTCATGCCACTGTAAGTTGACAAATGGAATTGGAAAGGTTTACATACCTATTGTGAGTAGGAATTTTACAGGTGTATACAAATATATTTATGATACTACTATATATAACTTTAGCATAGTAATTATTGTTTGTCTTAGTAATTTAGTTTATTAGCAAAAAATACTCAAGGATACCTTCTGCCTTAAGAACATAGAATTAAGTAACTTCTTATAATGGCTGTAAGTTCAATTGTTTTAAAGATTCTTTTTGGCTCACTACATTAACAGTATAGTTTTCATGCAGAAAGCATCCTTGGGAAATTTTTCAATGTTATTAAAATTCTGTAGTCAGAATTCTGTAATCAGACATAACTTTTGTAAAAAAAAAAGCTATGTCCTCTAAATGTCATTCTAAGTTCTGGGAGTTACAATAGTTAGATTTTGTACTATACCTTACTGAAGAGGTCTAGTGAGGCTGAAACATTTCTGGAGTTGTCACTGTTACTACCACAGATCAAATTCATTCAGCATTGCATATCTTCATTAAATTTTTAATCAATTTGGATTTTGGAGTTTTCTCCCTTGCAAGAATTCTCCCTGGCAAGAATTGTCATTAATGCTGATGACTTTTCTTCCCATTATAGATATTATTTCAGTTGATTAGAGTTGAGTTCCTCTGTGCTACACCTTGAGCAAGTGTCTAGTACCATAGCCCTGAGCTACCCAATGCCTTGTGAATGAATTTGTTTGAGAGTAACTGTGTAGAAGCTGCTGAATGTGTGTGTGTGTCTCTTTGTGTCTGTGTTTGACACCTCACCTCACTCCTACAATCACTTGATTACCAATGTTGATTTGTTTGCATCCTCATAATTTAGTGGTTTAGCAATAGAGACCGATAAAAGAGAAGGACTGGACTTGGTTTATTTAACTCAAACCCTTAAAGGTGCCCCAGCATGACTACAGTCCAATGACTGAAACATGAAAAGATAGATAAAAGACAGATAACCTTTTTTTGAACTGTTGAATTGCTAAGTACATGGAAAAAAAAAATTCTTAAATTCCTCTTAATAATATGATAAGCACTACATTTTCCAAATTGTTATGAAATGATAAAACTCTATTAAGGAGTTTAGATATCAGTGGTATGCTAATACATTTTGATATAAGAAGAACAAAAAAAAAAAAAAAGGAAAATGATTTGTTGATAGTTTCGTTCTTTATAAAGATTGTGAAATAGAACAGCAAGAATAATTTGCTACTCACATTTCTCTGCCAATAGATTTTAATTTGTGATATGAAACAGAACATTTCTGATTAGAGGTTAGTTTTGTAATTATTTCAGCTGGTAGTTTTATTATTGCTAAAACTGGAGTAATATATGTGTGTATATATGTGTGTATACACACACACACACACACACACACACACACACACACACACACACACACACACACACACACACACACACACACACACCTTTTTTTAGCACTTTAGGGGAAAAATTTACCTTATAGACCGTATGTGTGAAAAACACCATTGAGACATGAATGATATCATTACATCTTAGGGTGCATGCATTTCTGTGTTTTTGCATATCATCAACTATGGATACCAAATGATCCGTCATATCACTAAGAACTGGTGACTGGTTTTAATTAATACTAGACTACCTGTAACCTGTTGGGTCACTGGAAAACTCTGAGTTCCCCAGCAATGGAGGTTTGGTTCATGGATTTTTTCTTCTCCAGGTTATTTTGCATGCTTTCAATGAATGTGACATTGAAATCACGCATAAATGGCTTTCCCCAGAAAAGAAAGATTTGGCTGCTATTTCTTACAGGCCCTGCTACCACATAACAGGCATTTTGGGTCCTTTATCACAAATAGCTGTTACATGGTAGCAGGCGTACTAGAAATAGCAGCCAAATCTTTGGAGGTGAGATATGTTGAATGCACTAAAAAAACCTATGGAAAAAAACTATTTCACAAAAAGGTTACAAACAGGTCTTTTACAAAATATTTGCTGTATTTTTAAAGTCATTTTCACTTTAAAATATTTTTTAAATATGCCAAAACAATTTTTTGTAATGGTATTCCCTTGAAAATAGTTAAAAAAAAAAAACATTAAAATATTGTCTGTTTAAAGAAAGCTAGAATATAGATACTTACTGTACAAACAACATACATTTCTGAAATTAGATTCACTTAAAAATATTTCTAAATGATTAAAATATTGTGTTTAACAAAAGCGAAAATAGAAACATTTACTGCAAGTATAACGAATCATATTTTTTTGTTGTCAAATCACTGTCTGATCGAAAGGTTAGAGTTTCTTCCCTTTTGAGATGAAGTTATATTTGGAACATTTTCTCATTATGCACCGTTTTGGGTATTTATACTCCCAAACCCTGAATATCTTAATAACTACTGCTCCAGTTTATGTGAAACTTGTTTCACTCCATTTGTATTAACATTTCAGGGTAGACTTGATTCATAGTATTTTCCCATTATGTGCCAGTTTGGCTGGGTAACATTGCAAGCAAGCAAGCAAGATTCAAACTGACTTTTAATGTATTATAAATAGATAACTTGTCTGTCAATTTGAAAGCACTCTTTCTCACCACTTAGAAGACTTAGGTACTGTAAGCATCAGCTTTAGTTACAGATGTATTGTTAAAAAAATTGTATTGCAACCATGTGATTTTGGGTTCAGTTTTACTGTTTAGCACCTTGGGCAAATGTCTTTTACCATAGCTCTGGGTCAATCAGTGCTTTTGTGAGTGAATATGTTCAATCAAACTGTATGGCAGTCTATATGCATCTATGTGTGTGTGTGTGTGTGTGTGTATGTATGCATGTGTGTGTGTGTGTGTGTGTGTGTGTGCAGACATAGCTGTGTGGTAAGAAGCTTGCTTCCCAACCACATGGTTATGTGTAGCACCTTGGGCAAGTGTCTTCTATAGCCTCGGGCCAACCAAAACCTTGTGAGTGAATTTGGTTGACAGAAATTGAAAGAAACCCATCATATATATGTATATATATATATGTATGTGTGTCTGTGTTTATTGCCACAACATTTCTTGACAACTGATGCTGGTATTTATGTCCCCATAACTTAGCAGTTCAGCAAAAGACACAAATAGCTACTAGGCTTACAAAGAATAAGTCCAGGGGTTGATTTGCTCGATTAAAGGTGGTGCTCCAGCATGGCCACAGTCAAATGACTGAAACAAGTAAAAGAATAAAAGAATATATATATATTCTTTTATTTCTTTATTCTTGTTTCAGTCATTTGACTGTGGACATGCTGGAGCACCACCTTTAGTTGACCCCAGGGCCTTTGTTCTATAAACCTAGTATTTATTCTATCAGTATCTTTTGCTGAGCTGCTAATTTATGGGGACATAGACACACCAACATCGGTTGTCAAGCAATTGTGGGGGACAAACACACACACACACACACACACACACACATATGGACTGGCTTCTTTCAGTTTTCATCTACCAAATTCACTCACAAGGCTTTGGTTGGCCCGAGGCTATAGTAGAAGACACTTACCCAAGGTGCTACACAGTGAGGCTGAACCCAGGACCATGTGTTGGAAAGCAAGCTTCTTACCACACAACCATTCCTGTGCCTATATATATCCTTTTATTCTTTTACTTGTTTCAGTCATTTGACTGCGGCCATGCTGAAGCACCATATATATATATAAATGCGTGTCTTTGTGTCTTTTTGTCCCCCACCACCTCTTAACACATGATGCTGGTGTGCTTATGTCCCCATAACTTAACAGTTTGGCCAAAGGGATGATAGAATAAGTACCAAGCTTAAAATAACCATCACTGGAGCTGATTCATTTGACTAAAAGTTTTCCAAGCCATAGTCTGATGGCTGAAACAAGTAAAAGATATA
>NC_068986.1:66207738-66212168 GCF_001194135.2 Octopus bimaculoides | reverse complement strand
TAGCAACACCAAATGGCAGTGCCCCAGCATGGCCACAGCTCATGAGCTGAAACTAGATAAAATGAAAATATATATATATTTATATAAATATATATATATATAAATATATATATATATAAATATATATATATATATATAAATGAAATGGTGATATGATATTTACATGCTTTATTAACATTGACTTGTTGCTTTAAAAAGCACATGGAATAAAAAAGAAAACCCCAAAACAAACCTTGTTTGCAAAACAGCATTTGGTCATAAAGTCCTGCCTTTAGTAAGTCCCTGTCCAATCCTTGGTAGTATGTTAAACATACAAACAGGTCAAATTATCTACTATTACTATAGCTTAAAAAAAGATTTTCCTGTGTATCCAATTTCTTCAAGATGAAGTGAAACAAGAAAGTAAAGAAGAAGAAAAAAAAGCTCTAATTAATGTTTTCTAAAGTGTACTAGTGCTTAATGAATTTATAAATCTTTTAATTGATTGACTTCTGATACCTTCTTTTGGAATTAGTATTCCATATGTTACTTATGTGTCAACGATTATTCAGAAGTAATCAGAAGTTTAATTAAACTTGATTCTACAAATCAGCAATGTTTACTTTATATTAGTTTAGTGGCAGAATTTGAAGGTAACTAATTTAGCAACTTATATCAATGAACCTTATTTGCTGGTGAGTGAGGAGTCTTTTTAGCTGGATTCTTATTATTCTCATGGTTCTGTTATCATTACTGTGCCTCAGGTAGTGAGCTGGCAGAATCATTAGTATGTCAGCCAGATTGCTTTGTTGCATTCCTCCTGCTTTTTTATAATCTCAGTTTAAATTCTGCTGAGATGAAATTTCCTTTCATTCTTTTACCAGTTGAGTTCTGGGTTGTCGTAATCAACTTGCCCCTCCCTCGAAATTGCTGGCATTGTGCTAAAATTTGAAATCAGTCATTATTGTCTTAAATAAAGTCCCTGATACAGAGGTTACTTTTTACCATTGTTAGTCATTTTGGCAAATCAGTAACCCTTCACAATCCATATTTTAAATATTTTATATTTTATTTGTTTTAGTGATTGGACTGTGGCCATGCTATGGCATTGCCTTGAAGGGTTTTGGTTGAACAAACTGATTTAGTATTTATTCTATCAGTCTCTGTTATTGAGCTGGTATGTTATTGGGATGTAAACAAAACAACACCAGTTGTCAAGCAGCAATGGAGTGGTGACATACACACACACACACGTAAAATGGGCTTTTGCACAGCTTCCATTTACCAAATTTATTGACCATGTGGTTACAAAGCAAGATTCTTAAACCACATAGCTATGCCTGTGTCTATATATCCCCCCCCCCCAAAAAAGGTACTTTCTAAAAATTTAATAGCATTAGCACTTGATGCTTTGTTTTGTCTTTGTAATAAATGTTGGTTACTGTTCAGTAATCCTGTAATGAATATTTTAGATTTTATGAAATATTTCAAAGATAAAATATTCTGTCTTTGCAACCCTTTCACAATTATATTGTAATCTATAGGTTTGAAGCAGATTCTCTAAGAAAATACTTACTGTAACAAGATTTGAACTTAGATCCCGATAACAACAAAGCTAGATGATCTACAGCTTCTTTCATAGTGGGTGCTCTGTAATTGTTTTAAGTTTCCGTGGATGAGAAATTGGCAATTGTAGATTTAAATTGATATAGATGAACTCTCTTTTTTTCAATTGTAGTTAAAACTAAACTCATTTTTAGGTTGTTCCCAATTTTTATTAAGAACCTCCTTACTAGATAGATTGTTTTCGTACTAACTTGCCAGAGATTCCCCAGAGTTTTATGATATGAAATCTGTGATATAATAAACTTGTAGGTTTGGTGATGTTTCTGAATTATTCTGTTTAAAGTGTTCGTGTTTAAACATTCAAATATGATTTTATGTCAGAAATTTTTAAGTCGTTTGATCCACTGATTTAATAATAGAGAAATTAATAAACCATTCAAAATTCTTGATTATTATCAAAATTATTAATTGGAACACATAATATATTATATTAGGAATATGGTCAGGAAGTATGTTCTGTTCAAATTCCTATGTGTTGATTTTGTAGATATTCACAAGTTATATTTAACTTATCTAAACTCATGCAACTGATTTCTAGATCTACTGATGAATGATGCTCTGGAAAGTCTTTCAGTTTCTTATATGTAGGATGTTTTGTAAGTTACGCCTGTGAAGTATTACTTGAGGTCAATAGCAGTAAAAGATTTGTCAGTTGCTTGCTAGTGACATATTAGTTTTGGTTTCATAGCTTTAACTAGAAAGTGTTGTGCACCATATCAGGTTGCCTAAAATTCTAGAAAAGTGAAACTACTTGACATTTAAGATTCAAATTCCAAGAATTTTATGAAGAAATGTGAATTCATATGGAGATTTATTTAATCTTTAATTTATTTAATTTTTCTTAAATTCAGCTTGTTACCATCTAATTAAGTCAGATGGTGACAAACCAAAGTAAAATTCTTTAAAGGATTGGCTCAAAAAACATGTAGTTTGTAGGTGTCAGATGGTTTTGAGATGTAAAGCAGTTAAATAACTTGTTGGTCAGGTCTATATAACTGGTTTCATTTACTAAATAAATATCTTACTTCGTTTCACTGATACCGTCTTTCTATTTTAGCCAGAATTATGAGGTAAGACTCACTGGCAGTTTTTATTTCCTAATTTATTTTAAGTTATGTACTGATGTTGTGAAAAGAAAATGGAAGTTCACTCCTACATTTGAAAGTATAGTGTAACTGTTGCTAAATACAGAAGTGACTAAAATAGTTATTATGTCTGAATAAAATATTTATACTCCTGTGATTTGAATAAAATTGAAAAATTACTTTTTAGTTTCTTGACCCAAGATAGTACTAACTGAATAGTCCTTTTAAAAATAGAAATGTGGGTTTTATATATGGATATATTCTGTATACTCTTATTCTCTGTGGTCATTTCTACTTAGTATTATTTCGGCTTCTATCTAGTTTCACTTTTCAATACTTCTCATACATTAAGCATGTCCAAAATTGTTCCTTACACCTGATTCTAATCTGTATCGTTTACTGGTCTTAATTCATGCTTGCTTCCTTGTTAATTTAAACACTATCCATACCACAGATGCAATAAGTGTTGCTTATCTATAACTAGGAAATCCTAGTAGTGCATGTATTTGTCACTCATAGACAGCCATAAAATCCCAGAGATGCTAATATGCGCCTTACTCACTATGTTGTAAAATCCCAGAGATGCTCATGTGCATCTTTTAACTGTCCATTTGGGATTTCACAGCTATAGATAAGAGATGCTTATATGTCTGTGGTATGAATAGTGTTAAAAGAAGAGTTTAGTTTTTCTGTAGGGTTTGTTCCTACCTTTTTCATTGACCCCATCATGGTTTCAAATTTTGACTATTAAGATTTCCTCCAAAGTATACCACGAATTAAAAAAAAGTATTCTAAAGCCATTGTGCTAAGATACCCTTTAATAGGTAGCTTTATGTTGGTTATATTACTTGACTGATCTCTTGCAATTTACTCAAATAACTGTGCCAAGTTTTACCCAGTAGTAATTAGCAATACTAGCAGAAAGACTGCTTTCCGGGCGGTTTTCTGCTAGCCCCTTGATAACATTTTCACATTTGATTCCCATTTCTAATAATTTTTATATTTTATGTCAAATTCTTTCTTTGTATAACAGTGCTCACTTACTTAGTAAATATTGCTTTCATTATTTTATCACAGTCATAATCTCTCTTTATTAAAGAAACATTACAGTAGTCCAACAACAGAGGGAGAAGCAGTTTGTCAAGTTTTACCTTCCCCTCAAAGCAATATAGAGATTTCAATTCAGCAGCCTATCTGTAAGCTTTACAGTGTGTGTGAGAGAGAGAGAGGGAGAGAGAGAGAGAGAGAGAGAGAGAGAGAGAGAGAGAGAGAGAGAGAGAGAGAGAGAGAGAGAGAGAGAGAGAGAGAGAGAACATTGCAAACAATGAATGAAATAAACATGAAATGAAAAAATAGTATAAACAAAAGGGCATTACTACAGATATACATGCCCCCGACTTTGTTGCCTCATAACATCCAGAAAAATGGATTTCTTAACAAAATTTTCTACAAATACTGCTTGGATATTGTGGCTTCAGAGTATATAGCGATTTATGGGAAAGAATTTTTGCAAGGGAGTGGAGAGAGGAGTTTCAGAAAATTCACACGATCTGACTTTTTCCCTTGTAACTTTCTGGAAGATGGGTGTCTTTTAATGAAAATTTATACAAATCCCCTTCAAACGGCATAGATTATGAGTATAAAGAAATTTGTGGGGAAAAGTTTTTTGGGATCTTCCCCATTTTTTTTAAAACCACAGCCTTCGAAATGATGGGTTTGGGGTGGGGGCACCTTTGTATG
>NC_068986.1:66199314-66207408 GCF_001194135.2 Octopus bimaculoides | reverse complement strand
AGTGACTTGATCTGAGGTTGTGTGCTGAAACAAAAACAATTGCAGCATGGAAGATGTTTGTAAACCATTCAAGAACGCACAATTACCATTAGTTTCACTTCGACACTAAAACTTCATTTGTGTCAAAATATTTTCATTGCTTTGAAACCACCACCTGTTCACTGACAAAATTTTACAAAAGTGATGCAGCATGAAGTTGTCAGTGAACAGCACATGCATGCACACGCACGCATGCATCCACACACACACACACACACATTCTTTACTTTTCATTTGTGTGTATGTGTATCAATGTGTGTGCACGAGTGTGTATTGGTGTGTTTGTGTGTGTCACTGTTGAAGTTGTGTTTGGAAACTGTGAATAAGGTGCAAGTTTCAAGTTCTTGTCAGTAACTTTTTGTTTTTTTTTCTCCTCATCTTCTAATAATAATCACCTAACTTTCTAGGCTCTTCTCACAGCTATCCTGCGTTCAAAAATTATATGGGTATTTAAAAAAATTTTCATTCAATAAATAATGTTTTTACATTATGTATGCATTAATAGCGAATTAAAACTTAAAAGAGAAAGTGAGACTTTGCAAATGAAAATGGAATACTCCGCAGTGAATGCAATGAATATTTAAATTTGTGATGAATTGGACGCAGTGAATATTTAAATTTGCGAGAAATTGGAGTTAAAAAGATTCAATAAACTTGAGAAATTGAAGTTATTGGAAATTTCTTAGAATATGAATTTATAAAAATATTTCCAGACAGTTTAACCCTTTAACAATTGCTTACTTTTAGTAATTGTTACATACCTAATTAATAAGCAGCTTTCTCCATTAGAGTATAGATTCAAAGCAAATAATGTGTTGAACATTATTCAATATATGGTCCAATTTTACCGCTAGCTAGCAACAGCAAATCTATTCTAACAGACTTAAAAAAGATAAAATTCTTTTCATGGTCTCCAAGTATTATTTTCTTAATGTAAAGTAATATAACATGTAGCATCTTAAATAACTGGAATCACACTGAGATTAGTAAGTAGAACAGCAAATGTACAATGTCATCATTGTCACTTGTATCATCATCATATTTGGTTTTAAATTCTAATCTGTTACACTTTACAAACCAACAAATGTTAACCCTTTTGATATCAACTTGCTTGAAACCATCCCTAATTCTGTGATATAAATTCCTGTTTTGAAGTATTTTAAATTAAAGTGTACCATTAAAATTTCATGTTAATTTATCTTCCAAACATCAACTTAATAATAATTATTTTACTAAATTCTTCATTGTTTTCAAAATTACTTGAAACAAAGGCAGTGTATACAAAGAGAAATATCGTAACAAAAGGGTTCTCTTTCTCTGAGTAGTTTACTTGATTTATATCGTGAATTTACTTAAGGGAAGCTGAAAGGTGCAAGTAAATGCTGGGTTATGGTGCAGCTCAGTTCAGTTACTGGACTGTAAAGTAATTAGCTGATATCAAAATCTTGAAGCTTTTGTCAGTCCTTATTTAGTTTTACGCTAACTACTTGTCTGATCTGTGTTTTTTTAATGACATTAGTTACAGAATGTTGAAGTTGATGTATTTAAGGGAGCAATGGCCTGAAAAATTTAAGGAATAATTCGTAGAGATCTTTCTGTAGGTCTATATGCTATTTTGGATCATTTTTGTGCCAACAAGTTATAAAAATGGACTGTGAAATGATTGCACAATTACCTCCAAAAAATGATTTAAAATGATCTTCATTTTAACTTCTTGTGAAACAATTACATCCTTAACATGTTAAAAAGGGCAGAGTTAATCAGGCAAGAATTTTAATTTAATTTGTTTTGCCCTGTATACAACTTTATTTTCTTTTCTTTGTAATAGTTTTAATTTACTTTTATATTAAATAGGAGAGGAATAGTTTGTAAGAGTTATCAAAG
Source organism: Octopus bimaculoides (assembly GCF_001194135.2). Lineage (NCBI taxonomy): Eukaryota > Metazoa > Mollusca > Cephalopoda > Octopoda > Octopodidae > Octopus > Octopus bimaculoides. The sequence continues at coordinate 66,205,485 of NC_068986.1, read as the reverse complement.
TATACATGCACTGAGTCAAATGTTAAGTTTTATGAAATTTTATCTTTAAACAAGGTTATTCTTTAAACAGCCACGTGTATGTCTTGTAACAGTGGCACGAGAGACAGGTTTGCTTTATTGTATGTAACATGCTATCCTAATATCAAATTTCTCTTTTCTGTGACATCTGAAATAACTTTTATTCTACACTCATTATTTATCATTTTATTTTTTACAATAACCATAAATGAATTGTGGCTGTTATGGAAATCCAATATTTTTCACTTGTATGTACACTTTAGATAATGATGGTTACTGGTTCTTCATAATGATCACGATTAAATACATGTATCTATATATTGTACAACAGTATGCGTATAAGAAGGGATGACCACTAGGTGGTCATCCAATATGCTAGAAAACAATATATACATATATACACAGTGTACAATTTAAATTGTTAACCACTAAGTGACTATATACATGTGTGTGCGTATGCATGTATATATGTGTGTGTGTATGTATATATGCCTGTGTGTATATGTGTATGTTTATATATTTAATATTTTATGTCTTTGTTTTGATGTCATTATTGTCCACATTTTTAAGTATGTGGAAGGAGAGCTCTCATGTGAGAAAGTTAAAGGGGTGAATGAGATTGGTTTAGTTACTCTGGAATTCAAAACATTTGGGAAGTAGTGTGATGTGGGAATACATGATTAGCATGGGTAGAAATGGCTGTTATTGGCTAATAGTTTAACATACAGATTGTATATAATGTTATAGGAGAAAGCTGGGTGTCCTGGAAACATTGTAACCAGTGAATTCTGAAATGTAGTGTGTGTTTGTGTGTTGTGGTTTAAGAAAAAGTGTCATAAATTAATTCTAAAATGCAGTGTGTATCATGACTAGCATTTAAGAAATATTGCTGTCTGTTAATTCTGAAATGCAATATGTATTGTAATTGTAGTTTAAAAAGCAATGCAAGCCAGTTAATTCTGAAGTGTTGTGCATATTTATAGCTGCAGTTTCAGAATTTCAACACAATGTGACTGTTCTAGAAATTAAGTAAATGTGTATATTTTATTGGTCTGGTACATAAATTTCTTTTGAGTGCAGTCTAAGATACCAGTGATTGACTTATGTAAAGAAATTTTAACACCATTTGCTTTTGTTATGTATCATATTCTACCAGATGAATTGAGTGGCTTTTATTAGAATACATTTTTAGGGAAGATAAAGAAATAATCTTTAAATGATTTAACTCTTAACATAGTGTGGTGACCTCACAAAGTTTACAATTACATGGTCAAAGATGGGTACCTCTATATACATGCATGAATTACTAGAGATAACAGTCAGATCCTTCTTAAATTGCACTTTATCCTTTTTAAAGAAAAAAGGAAGGACATATTAGATAATTTGTGTAAAGACTGGATGTTTACAGCTACAGTATCTTTGATCATAAGTCTGATTGACTCGCATGGACAGAGAGGTAAATAACAACAGGAATTACAGTAGTTTCAACAATATCTTAGACTATATGCAACCTATCCCTTTTGGGTGGAGAGTTGCTTGTGGGAAGTAGGATGGTGGAGAAGTAGCTATATTTGGGGTCAGTATATCAAACAGTGTTTTGTTTTCTCTTTCTAGTAATACCTACCTGAACTAGTGCAAGGTAGCTTGTGTTCTGATTTTATTATATCTTATAATTTATATATTCATGAATAACCTAACATTAAGATAGTGAAAAATATCAAATATCAACAGGTTGTGCCTAGAGTAAAGATGTGTGTGTGTATGCATGAGTATCTGTGTCAAACTCAGTGCTGTGTTTGTGTGCATGTGTAAATGTACACATATGTACAGAGTACAGAGGAAGAAGGTAGACTAAGCAACATCACAGGTATAATAAAAAGAGTAAGCCAGGTGAATCAAAGGGTTTCCTTTAGTTGATTACTGCACTACTGTCTCTAGCCTCCACTTTCAGTGTTCTGCAGGGTGGGTGAGGGCTGTGATTGCAGTTTTTCTCTTTTTACTTCACCTGGTATTTCTATCTTCTCTTTCCCCTCTTCACTCTCCAGCTGTCTCTTTCTATCTCTATACATATGACCTTTGTAGTGTTTCTTGATCTTTTATAGTGTTTCAATGATTGCTTGACATAATAGAATCTGATATTCTAGAAAAATATTTGACATAAATGAATATCAAATTCACCTATTCTTGCTTTAACACTGGGACTTCAGCTCTTTGAGTCTTCTGCTGTTTTTGGGATTTCTACTGTGTTTGGATCCCTTTAGGCCTTTTAGGAATTGATGTATGCTGTGTAATTATTGAATAAAAATTATAACTGATTTTGTAAAAAATATCTTTTTTATTTTCACACATTTTTGTCTTAGTTTGTTTGAATGCTGACATAAATACAAGGTAATTGCTACATCTTTGCTCAACCTGCCAGAAATCATAGCCAAATCTTTCTTCTCTCATACTCTACCATTTTAATAGCAGAAAACACTGGTCCTCGATGGATACTTATTAAAAGAAAGTTGGATGGTTATAAGATTGAATGATTTTGGTTATATATTTTTGCTCAGTCAGAGATGACCTGGGGCTAAACAACAACGAATGATTTAGAAATTGCTATTTTTATGAGTCATTGCTTTACAGTAAGATATCTTTCTTATTGACAATCACCAAGCTATAAAGAGGAACTGATATCTATTTTCAACTAGACAAGCTAGATATTTATTACAACTATTTGTATTGGTTCAATAGTATCTACATCGTATCTCTTAATAGCTTTAGAAATTCCTCAATATCTCTCATATGATTGATTTGGGCTGTCATCTAATGTGTAGCTTGCTTTTAGTTTTGTATGTAAGTAAAAACGGTTCTTTCTTGTAAGCAGTATGTTTAATCATCCTATCACTAGCATTTTAGTGTCTGGTCTTCTATAATGGCATAGATTGGTTAAGATAAAATGCATCTCTCTGTCTACCATTCTTATGCTTCAGCTTGTCTCAATGAGGACCATTGTTATCAATTCTCACTGAAACACTTCTTTCTAAATCTTATAGATTTACATTATTTCCTACCATGGACATTTTTTACTGTTAATTAATGGTGCTTTTACACCTTTCATGCATCATCTATTTACAATATATATATATATACATATATATATATATATATATATAAGTCTGTGCATTTGTTTTCCTATATATATTTCCTATATGCCTTTTCATTCTGTCTTATCAGTCAATTCACATTTCTGGTGGCTGATATGCCAGGGTTATAACTATATGGTTATTAGTATATTGCTTATATTAAACTATCTCCAAATTTTTGATGCCTATATTATTTCACAGTTTCTGGTCATGTGCCTATTTAAAAAATCTATTAGATTTCTTACATAGGAACATGGAGATCAGTACTGGACAATTTTCAGTCATTATTTGATTAAAATGGAAATGATCTTATTAGTTCTGTGACATCTTTATTATATACTATGTGAAGTGCTTTGAGCCAATTAAGGAACCTGTATGAAGTGGAGCAACTTGCTAAAAGTAACTGTCAAACCTCTCTCAAATTGCATTCTTAACATGTATGTTTTCTTAGAATGCTGAATCTTAAATACTGTAGTATTTACCTTAGAAGGCCCTCTCATATAGGTGCCTGGTACATAAAATCACATGTATATCATTAGCAGATGAGAATTGTCTACTGTGTGTGCCCAAACTGTCAGATTACATGATTTCAACATACTGCAAATATTCAGTGACAGGTGTCCACCCACTGCATACCAGCCAAATCACATAGGCAACAATATATAGAATTACAGTAATTTTTTGATTTTAATTGTCAAAATGTTACAAAGGAAGTATTAAAACAAATGAATGACAACAGTCCAACTAATTAACCAGGGTTAAGAAATGAGATAGTGAGATCCTTATACTCTAGCAAAAATTTGTTTGAAAAGTCTTAAGTATGGTATTTTTGACTTCAATTGTCAAGTCTTCGTGAGCTGCAGTAAATATATATAGATGGCATGAGTGGTTCATTCTAGGAAACCTACAGGAAGCAATTTAGACTGTTTCCTTGGTAATGCTGTTCTGTTGCCATGCAGTTTGATCAAACCTAAGATTTATGTTTGCATATCAAGCTCTTTAACCACACAGTTGCATCATTTTTATTCTTTCAACAAATTGTTTAATCTGGAACAGAATATATATTTAAAGTAAGAATAAAAGGAGTGTCTGTTAATATCTGAATAAATGATTGGCAGAAGGTTTTTTATTTTCCAATATTTTATCAATTTTGCCTTTAAAACCATTTTTTTTTTTTCAAAATTCTCTGATAATCTCATCAAACTTGTATTATGAGATGTTTAACTAAAATTCTAACTCTAATTACATTGTTATTCTTACTTGCTAATTACTTTCTACTTCCAGTGTCAAATTCTTCTATAATTTGGCCACTCTAATTTTATTAATGAGCTCTTTATATTAGTAGAACTGTCTAATCCTTGTGAAATTTTCATCAATGCAATTAAGTAGGGGAGAAATAACAATTATTATTAGATACTATTTAATATCATCTTCCTGTAGTTTGTTAGTATTGGGCTAAATTTGCTTTGTTATTTATAATTTTATAGCTTTTTGTTTTCCATTAGTTGCTTTTATTGCATTCTTCGTCTATTAAATATGAAATTAACCTCATACCTACTCTACCGCTCTTAAAGCTATTTTTACATAATACGTATAAAAACACATTTTTGTGTTGGATTTCTGTTGTATATACAAACTGGGACAGAATATATTGATGTTTTTTGCTATGTAGAAGTTTAGGATTTTTTTTTCTGTGGATAGTACTGGAGTTGATACTATTGACAAATTCACTCGTCCAAATTTCAGATCTTATGGTTATGTTAGAAACAATGATTACTTGATCTTGCTTGTCAGCAATGTATATACATTAGGTATTATACATAGATGGCTATTTGAATTTAATGTTGCTTCAACTGAGAACACCAAATTTTATTCAGCCCAGTGGCTCTTCTCAATATCAGTGAATGTATTATTCACCTGTTTCCTATATATCAGAGGCAACAATTTTTGTTTAGGCATATGCCTGCCTGTATGTATGTCATTGACAAAATGCATCTGGCAATCTTGCTAGCTGCTTCCAGGATTACTTTTCTCTTCCCTTTGATACTGTGTTTTTTGTACACCATGTCTATATGTGATTTATACCTCTGATGAAAACTGTAGTGTCTTGTTTGTCAATGGTGGTATATATAATACATATGATGGCTATTCTAATTCAATGCTGCTTCAATTGCACATGCCCAATTTATATATATATAGTTCCCACTATATGTCATCTTAGGCTAACCAAAGCCTTATGAGTAGGAATGGTAAATGAAAACTGAAAGAAGCCCGTCATTTATATAAAGTGTATGTTATTGTCTCCTTGTTTCGACATTGTGTTATAGTTGTAAGCAAGTGTCATAGAAATAGTGTTCTTCATTTGCAATCTTCTATAAGAAACATGTCTGGCCATGGGGAAATATTGTCTTACTTGGAAACAGGTGAGGTTTGGTGAAAGGATGGGTATTTAGTAAGAAATTTGAGTCAATCTCATATGACCCATCTAAGCATGGAAAAATGGATGTTAAAATGATGATGATATGTGTAATATACCAATCACAATGAGACTTTGATGGAAATGAAAAATAATAAGACTAAATGTAACATAAGTTAGTTTGTGTCTATAATATTTACACAATATATTTATTGAATGTGGATGCATAGGATAATTATATTTTCAACTGATTTTCATTAATGATTGTATTGGGTCATCCCATAAATAATGCATTTTTTTTTCAATTGCATGAACTAAAAGTCAGAGGGGAACGGGATAAACTACCTGCATCAACTTGCTATAAAAGCAGGCAATAATTTTACCTCATCCTTTTTCTTAGTGCAAGTTTAGAGTGCAGTTCAATTTTAAGTTATTTTTTCAAATCTATAATGGAAATGACAAAAGAGCATATACAGTATATTTTGCTTTATGAGTTCAATAAAGGCAACAACACAATGGAAAGTGTGAGGAATATTAGTGTAGTATATGAAGATTGGACAACAAGCCAGTGTCAACAGTAGTTCCAGAAATTCTGAGCTGGAAACTACA